>NC_053026.1:330025490-330285032 GCF_003073215.2 Triticum urartu
CTGCGCGTCTATGCCATGGCACCGCCTATCGCGGCGGTAAACACTTAGCTCGACGCCTGCCGCCACCGCCAGGCTGCCGACAAAGCCCTCCACATTTCGCCACTTCCGCTTCCCACCGCCTATCGCCATCGACTTTCTCGACGCTACTCGCGGTCGACCCAGCTCCACTCGGTTGGGGTATCTGCCGTACTGAGGGTTCTTTCTCATGGACGACAAGGTAACTAATTTAACGAGATATTATCTCATCTCTTATCCCAGTTCATCTGCCTCCTTTACTCACCCGGCGAAAATCGCCGTGAATTCATTTTTATTCGAGCCGATTTGAGGGTTTTCTTTCATTCATAGAATGTATAGTGCGCCGATACTTCAGGACTTGGTGACCGCCGCCAGACATTCCATCTCATCGTACCAGATAACTTGAGGACGCGTGTGGTATGTTCAATCTCACCCTAAATCGGTTGGCATGGCCTACTTTCCTGAACATATTCTAAATATTGCTACATTTGGATAAAAGGTGCCACATGCACCATATACGTCAAAGGGGATTTCCCCCCTCTTCTTTCTATATTAGGCAAATTAATGATGTATTGTTCTTTTGATTACTCTCATATTTCCATGACATCATGTTTACCCTATCTGTTTAATTATAGACTTTTGTCCTTCAATTCCAACTGCTGTATAGTTCTTTCAATTTGGGCCCATATTTGCATGTTACCATATTTTTTTAACAACCCTATCATTTTTTGCAGGACATCCCTCACTATGCAACAGATTATGTAGTGCACAATTTTTCCCTTTACATACATCAAGGCTCCACGAATGTCATACTGCGCACAAACCATGGATTTACAATCGTTGCTACTGTAAGACTTGATGAACGTGGTAACTCCTATTTTGGCACTGGCTTTTGGAATGAAATTGCAAAGTTTTATGTACTGAAAGCTGGCACTAAAATTGCACTGCACATAGAAGGGCCTGGTCATGAGATATATGCTAACTTCCCCGACAAAATCATCCGTCCAGACTTTGTTCGAAGTAAGTTTTCTTTTCAACTATCTGCATATGTTGACTTACCCAGCAATGTCAAATGAATTGTGTAGTATTTAAGCAACCAATTGCTATTCCCTTATCTTACTATATTCCTACCTAATAACTTCTAGTTGCCAATACACTTTTCTATTGCCCTGTTTAACTAAATATTCCCTGTACTCCCATTTCTATCAGAAAGCGCCACTGACAAGGAGACTCTGGAGGTGGAGAACGGGGCTGCCAACAAGCGGAAGCGGGGCGAGCTAGAACCGCAAGCGACTCCAGCAGGCCTAGACTTAATCAGCAGCCTCCCCGATGATATGTTGAGAGTCATCATCTCCCTCCTCCCAATCAAATATGGGGCGCGGACAACCCTCCTTTCCCGGCGGTGGCGCCCCCTATGGAACTCCAGCCCTCTCGACCTCATTGACACCCACGAGCTCTGCCATGGCTATCGCAAAAGCTTGGATGCGTTCTCCAAGATCCTCGACAGTCACCTTGGCCCAACCAAAGGCCTTAGAATGGGCAAGTTCCGTTCCAACGGCAAGGACCGAGCCAAGCTTGACGACTGGTTCCGATCCCCTGCCCTAGATCAGCTCAAGGAGCTCACTTTTGATGATGGGCATATGTGGTTGCTGCCAACGTTCGCACTCCGCCTCGCGCCCATGCTGCGCGTCGCCAAGTTCAGGAACTGGCATTTTCCGCCCCTTAATGACGCGCCCGCTCTTATTCTACCACGACTGAAGCACCTCGAGCTCGTCGCTGTCTGCCTCTCAAAGGGTGACATGGAGCGCCTGCTCCATGGTCGTACTGCACTCGAGTACCATCGTCTTCAGGCGATCAATGGGTTGAGTACCTTCCACATCACCTCCATGACTCTCCGAACTACTTATGTGTATTGCTGGTGCGACAGGAAGACATCACAAAAGGTGGACCATGGTATGGTCATCCATGACACACCTGCACTTGAGAGATTACTTGTAGTTGATAAAGAAGGTCCAACAAGAATCAATGTCATTTCTGCGCCGAAATTGACAGTGGTGGGCTACTCGTCTGACAAATACTCTAAACTTGTTATTGGATCCACACCCGTTCAGGTACAATAGCCGCCTTCTACCTCTCCTTCTACAAATTGACATTATTTCTAATTTTGAAGATGTTTGTTTGTTTGTTTGTCATTTAGAAAATGATCCCGACAAGCTTGACCCCGAAACTGCGCACAGTGAAGGTCTTGGCACTAGATGTTGGGGAACGTAGTAATTTCAAAAAATTTCCTACGCACACGCAAGATATTGGTGATGCATAGCAACGAGGGGAGAGTATGATCTACGTACCCTTGTAGATCGCAACGGAAGCGTTGACACAACATAGAGGAAGTAGTCGTACGTCTTCTTCCCGATCCGACCGATCCAAGCACCGTTACTCCGGCACCTCCGAGTTCTTAGCACACGTACAGCTCAATGACGATCCCCGGGCTCCGATCCAGCAAAGCGTCGGGGAAGAGTTCCGTCAGCACGACGGCGTGGTGACGATCTTGATGTTCTACCGACGCAGGGCTTCGCCTAAGCACTACAACGATATGATCGAGGTGGAATATGGTGGCAGGGGGCACCGCACACGGCTAAGGAGCGATCTCAATGATCAACTTGTGAGTCTTGAGGTGCCCCCTGCCTCCGTATATAAAGGAGCCAAGGGGGAGGGGTGCGGCCAACTCTATGGAGGCGCAGGAGGAGTCCTACTCCTACCGGGAGTAGGACTCCCCCCCATCCTATTCCAAATAGGACTCCCAAGGGGGAAAGAGAGAGAGAGGTGGCCGGCCACCTCTCCTAGTCCTAATAGGACTAGGGGAGGGGGGAGGCGCGCAGCCCACTATGGGCAGCCCCTTTCACCTTTCCACTAAAGCCCAATAAGGCCCATATGACTCCCGGGGGGTTCTGGTAACCTCCCGGTAATCCGGTAAAATCCTGATTTCACCCGGAACACTTCTGATGTCCAAACATAGGCTTCCAATATATCAATCTTTATGTCTCGACCATTTCGAGACTCCTCGTCATGTCCGTGATCACATCCGGGACTCCGAACAACCTTCGGTACATCAAAACTCATAAACTCATAATATAACTGTCATCGAAACGTTAAGCGTGCGGACCCTACGGTTCGAGAACAATGTAGACATGACCGAGACATGTCTCCGGTCAATAACCAATAGCGGGACCTGGATGCCCATATTGGCTCCTACATATTCTACGAAGATCTTTATCGGTCAGACCGCATAACAACATACGTTGTTCCCTTTGTCATCGGTAGTTTACTTGCCCGAGGTTCGATCGTCGGTATCCAATACCTAGTTCAATCTCGTTACCGGCAAGTCTCTTTACTCGTTCTGTAATACATCATCTTGCAACTAACTCATTAGTTGCAATGCTTGCAAGGCTTATGTGATGTGCATTACCGAGAGGGCCCAGAGATACCTCTCCGACAATCGGAGTGACAAATCCTAATCTCGAAATACGCCAACCCAACATCTACCTTTGGAGACACCTGTAATGCTCCTTTATAATCACCCAGTTACGTTGTGACGTTTGGTAGCACCCAAAGTGTTCCTCCGGCAAACGGGAGTTGCATAATCTCATAGTCATAGGAACATGTATAAGTCATGAAGAAAGCAATAGCAACATACTAAACGATCGGGTGCTAAGCTAATGGAATGGGTCATGTCAATCAGATCATTCAACTAATGATGTGACCTCGTTAATCAAATAACAACTCTTCGTTCATGGTTAGGAAACATAACCATCTTTGATTAACGAGCTAGTCAAGTAGAGGCATACTAGTGACACTCTGTTTGTCTATGTATTCACACATGTATTATGTTTTCGATTAATACAATTCTAGCATGAATAATAAACATTTATCATGAAATAAGGAAATAAATAATAACTTTATTATTGCCTCTAGGGCATATTTCCATCAGTCTCCCACTTGCACTAGAGTCAATAATCTAGATCACATCACCATGTGATTAACATCGATAGTTCACATCATCATGTGATTAACACCCATAGTTCACATCGCCATGTGACCAACACCCAAAGGGTTTACTAGATTCAGTAATCTAGTTCACATCGCTATGTGATTAACACCCAAGGAGTACTAAGGTGTGATCATGTTTTGCTTGTGAGAGAATCTTAGTCAACGGGTCTGCCACATTCAGATCCGCATGTATTTTGAAAATTTCTATGTCAACAATGCTCTGCATGGAGCTACTCTAGCTAATTGCTCCCACTTAGACCGAGACTTAGAGTCATCTAGATTAGTGTCTAGACCGAGACTTAGAGTCATCTAGATTAGTGTCAAACTTGCATCGGCGTAACCCTTTACGACGAACCTTTTTCACTTCCATAATCGAGAAACATATCCTTATTCCACTAAGGATAATTTTGACCGCTGTCCAGTGATCTACTCCTAGATCACTATCGTACTCCCTTGCCAAACTCAGTGGTAGGGCATACAATAGATCTGGTATACAGCATGGCATATTTTATAGAACCTATGACTGAGGCATAGGGAATGACTTTCATTCTCTTTCTATCTTCTGCCGTGGTCGGGCTTTGAGTCTTACTCAACTTCACACCTTGTAACACAGGCAAGAAACCTTTTCTTTGACTGTTCCATTTTGAACTACTTCAAAATCTTGTCAAGGTATGTACTCATTGAAAAAACTTATCAAGTGTCTTGATCTATCTCTATAGATCTTGATACTCAATATGTAAGCAGCTTCACCGAGGTCTTTCTTTGAAAAAACTCCTTTCAAACACTCCTTTATGCTTTACAGAATAATTCTACATTATTTCCGATCAACAATATGTCATACACATATACTTATCAGAAATGCTGTAGTGCTCCCACTCACTTTCTTGTAAATACAGGCTTCACCGCAAGTCTGTATAAAACTATATGCTTTGATCAACTTATCAAAATGTATATTCCAACTCCAAGATGCTTGCACCAGTCCATAGATGGATCACTGGAGCTTGCACATTTTGTTAGCACCTTTCGGATTGACAAAACCTTCTGGTTGCATCATATACAACTCTTCTTTAATAAATCCATTAAGGAATGCAGTTTTGTTTATCCATTTGCCAGATTTCATAAAATGCGGCAATTACTAACATGATTCGGACAGACTCAAGCATAGATACGAGTGAGAAGCTCTCATCATAGTCAACACCTTGAACTTGTCGAAAACCTTTTGCAACAATTCTAGCTTTGTAGATAGTAACACTACTATCAGCGTCCGTCTTCCTCTTGAAGATCCATTTATTCTCAATTGCTTGCCGATCATCGGGCAAGTCAACCAAAGTCCATACTTTGTTCTCATACATGGATCCCATCTCAGATTTCATGGCCTCAAACCATTTCGCGGAATCTGGGCTCATCATCGCTTCCTCATAGTTCGTAGGTTCATCATGATCTAGTAGCATGACTTCCAGAAAAATATTACCGTACCACTCTGGCGCGGATCTTACTCTGGTTGATCTACGAGGTTCAGTAGTATCTTGTTCTGAAGTTTCATGATCATCATCATTAGCTTCCTCACTAACTGGTGTAGGTGTCACAGAAACAGTTTTTTGTGATGTACTACTTTCCAATAAGGGAGCAGGTACAGTTACCTCGTCAAGTTCTACTTTCCTCCCACTTACTTCTTTCGAGAGAAACTCCTTCTCCAGAAAGTTTCCGAATTTAGCAACAAAAGTCTTGCCTTCGGATCTGTGATAGAAGGTGTATCCAATAGTTTCCTTTGGATATCCTATGAAGACGCACTTCTCCGATTTGAGTTTGAGCTTATCAGGATGAAACTTTTTCATATAAGCATCGCAACCCCAAACTTTAAGAAACGACAGCTTAGGTTTCTTGCCAAACCATAGTTCACACGGTGTCATCTCAACGGATTTAGATGGTGCCCTATTTAACGTGAATGCAGCTGTCTCTAATGCATAACCCCAAAATGATAGTGGTAGATCGGTAAGAGACATCATAGATTGCACTATATCCAATAAAGTACGATTATGACGTTCGGACACACCATTATGCTGTGGTGTTCCATGTGGCATGAGTTTGTGAAACTATTCCACAATGTTTTAATTGAAGACCAAACTCGTAACTCAAATATTTTACCTCTGCGATCATATCGTAGAAACTTTTATTTTCTTGTCACGATGATTTTCCACTTCACTCTGAAATTCTTTGAACTGTTCAAATGTTTCAGACTTATGTTTCATCAAGTAGATATCCCCATATCTGCTCAAATCATCTGTGAAGGTCAGAAAATAATGATACCTGCTGCAAGCCTTAATATTCATCGGACCACATACATCAGTATGTATGATCTCCAACAAATCTGTTGCTTGCTTCATTGTTCCGGAGAACGGCATTTTAGTCATCTTGCCCAAAAGGCATGGTTCGCAAGCATCAAGTGATTCATAATCAAGTGATTCCAAAATCCCATCAGCATGGAGTTTCTTCATGCGCTTTACACCAATATGACCTAAACAGCAGTGCTACAAATAAGTTGCACTATCATTATTAACTTTGCATCTTTTGGTTTCAATATTATGATTATGTGTATCACTACGATCGAGATCCAACGAACTATTTTCATTGGGTGTGTAACCATATAAGGTTTTATTCATGTAAACAGAACAACAATTTATTCTCTTACTTAAATGAATAACCGTATTACAATAAACATGATCAAATCATATTCATGCTCAACGCAAACACCAAATAACACTTATTCAGGTTCAACACTAATCCCGAAAGTATAGGGAGTGTGCGATGATGATCATATCAATCTTGGAACCACTTCCAACACACATCGTCACTTCACCCTTAACTAGTCTCTGTTTATTCTGCAACTCCCGTTTCGAGTTACTAATCTTAGCAACTGAACTAGTATCAAATACTGAGGGGTTGCTATAAACACTAGTAAAGTACACTTCAATAACATGTATATCAAATATACTTATGTTTACTTTGCCATCCTTCTTATCTGCCAATCACTTGGGGTAGTTCCGCTTCCAGTGACCAGTCCCTTTGCAGTAGAAACACTTAGTCTCAGGCTTAGGACCAGACTTGGGCTTCTTCACTTGAGCAGCAACTTGCTTGCTGTTCTTCTTGAAGTTCCCCTTCTTCCCTCTGCCCTTTTCTTGAAACTAGTGGTCTTGTCTACCATCAACACTTGATGTTTTTCTCGATTTCTACCTTCGTCAATTTCCGCATTACGAAGAGCTTGGGAATCGTTTCCGTTATCCCTTGCATATCATAGTTCATCACGAAGTTCTACTAACTTGGTGATGGTGACTAGAGAATTCTGTCAATCACTATCTTATCTGGAAGATTAACTCCCACTTGATTCAAGCGATTGTAGTACTCAGACAATCTGGGCACATGCTCACTAGTTGAGCGATTCTCCTCCATCTTTTAGCTATAGAACTTGTTGGAGACTTCATATCTCTCAACTTGGGTATTTGCTTGAAATATTAACTTCAACTCCTGGAACATCTCATATGCTCCAATACATTCAAAACGTCTTTGAAGGCCCGATTCTAAGCCATTAAGCATGGTGCACTAAACTATCAAGTAGTAATCATATTGAGCTAGCCAAACGTTCATAACGTCTGCATCTGCTCCTGCAATAGGTCCTTCACCTAGCGGTGCATCAAGGACATAATTCTTTTGTGTAGCAATGAGGATAAACCTCAGATCACGGATCCAATCCGCATCTTTGCTACTAACATCTTTCAACAAAATTTTCTCTAGGAACATATCAAAATAAACACAGGGAAGCAATAATGCGAGCTATTGATCTACAACATGATTTGCAAAATACTACCAGGACTAAGTTCATGACAAATTTAAGTTCAATTAATCATATTACTTAAGAACTCCCACTTAGATAGACATCCCTCTAATCCTCTAAGTGATCACGTGATCCAAATCAACTAAACCATGTCCGATCATCACGTGAGATGGAGTAGTTTCATCGGTGAACATCATTATGTTGATCATATCTACTATATGATTCACGCTCGACCTTTTGGTCTCCGTGTTCCGAGGCCATATCTATATATGCTTGGCTCGTCAAGTATAACCTGAGTATTCCGCGTGTGCAACTGTTTTGCACCCGTTGTATTTGAACGTAGAGCCTATCACACCCGATCATCACGTGGTGTCTCAGCACGAAGAACTTTCGCAACGGTGCATACTCAGGGAGAACACTTCTTGATAATTTAGTGAGAGATCATCTTATAATGCTACCGTCAATCAAAGCAAGATAAGATGCATAAAAAGATAAACATCACATGCAATCAATATAAGTGATATGATATGGCCATCATCATCTTGTGCCTGTGATCTCCATCTCCGAAGCACCGTCATGATCACCATCGTCACCGGCGCGACACCTTGATCTCCATCGTAGCATCGTTGTCGTCTCGCCAATCTTATGATTCCATGACTATCGCTACCGTTTAGTGATAAAGTAAAGCATTACATCGCGATTGCATTGCATACAATAAAGCGACAACCATATGGCTCCTGCCAGTTGCCGATAACTCGGTTACAAAACATGATCATCTCATACAATAAAATTTAGCATCATGCCTTGACCATATCACATCACAACATGCCCTGCAAAAACAAGTTAGACGTCCTCTACTTTGTTGTTGCAAGTTTTACGTGGCTGCTACGGGCTTTAAGCAAGAACCAATCTCACCTACGCATCAAAACCACAACGATAGTTTGTCAAATAGACTCCGTTTTAACCTTCGCAAGGACCGGGCGTAGCCACACTCGGTTCAACTAAATTTGGAGAGACAGTCGCCCGCAATCCATCTATGTGCAAAGCACGTCGAGGGAACTGGTCTCGCGTAAGCGTACGCGTAAGGTTGGTCTGGGTCGTCTCGTCCAACAATACCGCCGAACCAAAGTATGACATGCTGGTAGGTAGTATGACTTGTATCGTCCACAACTCACTTGTGTTCTACTCGTGCAAATAACATCAAACCATAAAACCTAGGCTCTGATACCACTGTTGGGGAACGTAGTAATTTCAAAAAATTTCCTACGCACACGCAAGATCATGGTGATGCATAGCAACGAGGGGAGAGTATGATCTACGTACCCTTGTAGATCGCAACGGAAGCGTTGACACAATGTAGAGGAAGTAGTCGTACGTCTTCTTCCCGATCTGACCGATCCAAGCACCGTTACTCCGGCACCTCCGAGTTCTTAGCACACGTACAACTCGATGACGATCCCCGGGCTCCGATCCAGCAAAGCGTCGGGGAAGAGTTCCGTCAGCACGACGGCGTGGTGACGATCTTGATGTTCTACCGACGCAGGGCTTCGCCTAAGCACTACAACGATATGATCGAGGTGGAATATGGTGGCAGGGGGCACCACACACGGCTAAGGAGCGATCTCAATGATCAAATTGTGTGTCTTGAGGTGCCCCCTGCCTCCGTATATAAAGGATCCAAGGGGGAGGGGTGCGGCCAGCTCTATGGAGGCGCAGGAGGAGTCCTACTCCTACCGGGAGTAGGACTCCCCCCCAATCCTATTCCAAATAGGACTCCCAAGGGGGAAAGAGAGAGAGAGGTGGCCGACCACCTCTCCTAGTCCTAATAGGACTAGGGGAGGGGGGAGGCGCGCAGCCCAATATGGGCAGCCCCTTTCACCTTTCCACTAAAGCCCAATAAGGCCCATATGACTCCCGGGGGGTTCTGGTAACCTCCCGGTAATCTGGTAAAATCCTGATTTCACCCGGAACACTTCCGATGTCCAAACATAGGCTTCCAATATATCAATCTTTATGTCTCGATCATTTCGAGACTCCTCGTCATGTCCGTGATCACATCCGGGACTCCGAACAACCTTCGGTACATCAAAACTCATAATATAACTGTCATCGAAACGTTAAGCGTGCGGACCCTACGGTTCGAGAACAATGTAGACATGACCGAGACACGTCTCCGGTCAATAACCAATAGCGGGACCTGGATGCCCATATTGGCTCCTACATATTCTACGAAGATCTTTATCGGTCAGACCGCATAACAACATACGTTGTTCCCTTTGTCATCGGTAGTTTACTTGCCCGAGGTTCGATCGTCGGTATCCAATACCTAGTTCAATCTCGTTACCGGCAAGTCTCTTTACTCGTTCTGTAATACATCATCTTGCAACTAACTCATTAGTTGCAATGCTTGCAAGGCTTATGTGATGTGCATTACCGAGAGGGCCCAGAGATACCTCTCCGACAATCGGAGTGACAAATCCTAATCTCGAAATACGCCAACCCAACATCTACCTTTGGAGACACCTGTAATGCTCCTTTATAATCACCCAGTTACGTTGTGATGTTTGGGAGCACCCAAAGTGTTCCTCCGGCAAACGGGAGTTGCATAATCTCATAGTCATAGGAACATGTATAAGTCATGAAGGAAGCAATAGCAACATACTAAACGATCGGGTGCTAAGCTAATGGAATGGGTCATGTCAATCAGATCATTCAACTAATGATGTGACCTCGTTAATCAAATAACAACTCTTCGTTCATGGTTAGGAAACATAACCATCTTTGATTAACGAGCTAGTCAAGTAGAGGCATACTAGTGACACTCTGTTTGTCTATGTATTCACACATGTATTATGTTTCCGATTAATACAATTCTAGCATGAATAATAAAAATTTATCATGAAATAAGGAAATAAATAATAACTTTATTATTGCCTCTAGGGCATATTTCCTTCACTAGAATCTATTGGGCCCGACTTGGAGCAAGTTGTCAGTTTCCTGAGATGCTTTCCGTGCCTGGAGAAGCTATATATCGAGGTGATGTTCCTTTCCTGTTAAATGTTAACCATAAGTGAGTTCAATTTATGACACCTTTTTCCAAGTTTACAATGACAATGTACTATGATTTCTGAAGGTTCTTTTGGAGGATTTCAGTACATACATGCCCCCCCCATATTGGTTGCTTGATCCATATGGTTACAATCAATAAGCATTTCTCCTTTGGATTCATCTGTACTAGTTTTCTTAGGGAAATTTTCATCCACTCCAACCTGTTGTGAAGAAGGCTACATTTTTCTAGAATGTAATCAAATGCCCATGTTAATCATGTCAGATCGAAGATGGCATGTTAGTGCATTTTACAAATCCTGCAAACCAAATATCTAGACCTGTAGTAATGTTCAAAATTGCATGTAGGCACTAGCACGTTTTCTTTTATTTTGCAGATAAGATTAGGCCTAGTGGTGGATAATGTGATACAATATAACAATCACGTCGAATGCCTAGATCTGCATCTCTCATAAATTACTTTGAACTCCTTCCGAGGGACCTTACCGGAGATTATATTCGCCAGGTTCTTTGTTCTCAGAGCAAGGGTGCTGAAGGAAATGAGGTTTGCCCTACATTTATTTCACAAAAATGAATAGTCCGTTGATCAGCGCCTGCGGCAGAACGGAGTAGGCTCCAAAAATGCTGAATTTCATTTTGGAACTTCAGATGATAGAGTAATCGGAAGTCATCGGGTCAACCCCATACATGATTTCTCAGTGGCTGACCCCTCTGCAAAAATTGTGAGGTTTCAAAGCCAGACTTAGAAGCGGTGATATTAGTTTGAACCTCTCTGATATCCATGTTCAGCGCATTAGCGTGAGCGTTTGCAGCTGATGAGCTGAATTTCATTTCTAATATCAGTTTGAACCTTGTAATCTTCGAATTTGAGCCATATAACTCTGGAATTTGAACCTTGTAACATTTCGAGCTTTTGTGGTACAATCGTTGAAATGGAATTGTATGAGACTCGTATATTGCTAGCACTAATTTGACCTCAATATGCAATGGTCTTAGATTTTATTAACCATTCTCGAATCAGTTTATCTTATCGATCTCACAGCACACGATCTGTATAGCTAACTCGACTGCGATCTTCGACATTATTTCACACAGTTGGTTTCTTCCACCGTATGCACTGTAGAGCATAGAATTAATTATCGCACTCGAGTTTCCATCATCACCCTTCTGTGTAACTTTGACCTCATCACCCAAGGGTAAACTTATGACCGAAGTCATTCCACACACTTCATTTTTACAAAGCTTTTTGTTAATAAACGCCCACGATTTGTCCCTCTTCTAGCCGACATGTGGCCAAACTAGCCGGGCGGGAAGCTTGTGTGGTAAACAGTGCGGTAGCACGGGAACAGGCTCTTCGAGCGCACTCCTAGGGTGCGGTGTTTTCAAGTGTGCACTGGATTCTGGAATCCTCCGCTATGAATGCCGTGACAAGACATGACGATTACAGGCATGCCGGCCCCCATTTATTACAGTGGCCATTTAACCTACCCTCGTGTCTCTTCAACCTTTCGATCGGGCCCCACCATTGCAAGAAGCACACCCGCCATAAGAAATTCTTAGAGGGTATCCTGCGCGACTCCAATGGCGCTCCGAGCGGCTGCCGACGACGAGCAGCAGTTCACCATGCGTGCCATGGTGGACATCCACAGAAGGTTCATGGACCTCTCGGTGGTGTACACCAATGACCCGGTCTGGGCGGAGCACTCCATCCACATCATGGAGCTGTTGCTTGCCGAGGAGAAGTACAAGGTGGTCGGGTTCGACCTCGAGTACACCCACGCTCGTGCCGGGTCTCGTCCCAAGGTCACCGTCACCCAGATGTGCGTGCACCACCACGTCCTCATCTACCACTACTGCCTGGCCACAAGGCCTTGCGAGCGTTTCGCCAGGTTTGTCAACAGCCCCCACTACATGTTCACCATGGTGGACATCACCAACGATGTAAAGGCGCTCGAGAATTCGGGCATCGCTTTCCAGAATCTTGTCGACATACAGGGCCAATACAAGATCAGGGGCAACAAGGAGCATGAGAAGGACTCACTGGTTCACCTCACCGAGGCCATCATCGACCCCTACTACAGAGACATGAAGGATTCGTGCAACAAGGACAAGCGTGCCTGACACTCGGCCTAGATGGAGAAACTCAACAAAGCTCATGTACGCGGCCAAGGAGGCGTACACGAGCTATGACATGTACCGGCGGATCATTGACATGAGTAAGTCCCTCCTTCTCCAAAATGGCCAGGGATCCAGCCGGAAGCAAAGCAATGTCAAGCGTCGTCGCAACAATAAGTAGATGATTAGATCCTTGTTTCTCCTACTTTATTATGCATGTAATTGCTTACTTTGGTGTGTGCAAATGTTATGTGTGTAGTCACTTGTGTAATTGTATGCTTAATTTGGTTATGCAATGCTATCTTTTTAAGTATATATGTTGATGCTCTATAGACAGAGCGTAGATGGCGTGCGGACAAAGAAAATCACATCACACACGGACTAAACAATGGAACCCGTCGGTGATGTTTTCATCAATCACTCACAATTGTATACCAGCAATCGTTTGCTCACCATCTTGTTAGCAACAATTGTATATGTTCTTATCGGTCTTCAGACACATTTCTGATTACAGACCTGTTTGCCGCGTATCACACACATCTTGTTAAGTTGAGCCGTTTCTGTTCTCATGTCTCAAAGCAAACAGTTCATCTGAGTGAACCGCATGCCGTATATCACACACACCTTTGATCTGGCTGACCGTTTCTTTTGTGTTGCCTAATCACAAATAGTTCATCCGAGTGAACCGTATGATGTGTATCGCACATGCCTCCATCTGGCTGCCCGTTTCTTTTGTTCCTCCTCATCGCAAATAGTTCATTGAACTGAACTGTATGCCCTTCATCGCACACGCAACTAAAACCTGAACCGTGTTTGATGCATCCATCATTGCAAACGTTTCACACATTTCTGACGGTTTTCATACAGCACCATTTGCGATTATGGCATCACACACATTTTCTTGAAGGGTCTATGATCGTAGTGTCGCGTTAGCAGCATCCTGCAGTAGTGAAACAAAGTGCTAGACGCATGCTCCTAGGGGGTTAGATTGGTAGGAAAAGACCATCGCTCATCCCCGACCGCCACTCATAAGGAAGACAATCAATAAATACCTCGTGCTCCAACTTCATTACATAACGGTTCACCATACGTGCATGCTACGGGAATCAAAAACTTTGACACAAGTATTTCTCCAATTCACAATTACTCACTAGCATGACTCTAATATCACCATCTTCATATCTCAAAACAATCATAAGGAATCAAACTTCTCCTAGTATTCAATGCACTTTATATGAAAGTTTTTATTATATCCCTCTTGGATGTCTATCATATTAGGACTAAATTCATAACCAAAGCAAATTACCATGCTGTTTATAAAGACACTCAAAATAATATAAGTGAAGCATGAGAGTTCAACAATTTCTATAAAATAAAACTACCGCCGTGCTCTAAAAAGATATAAGTGAAGCACTAGAGCAAAATTGCCTAGCTCAAAAGCTATAAGTGAAGCACATAGAGTATTCTAATAAATCACGATTCATGCATGTGCCTCTCCAAAGGTGTGTATAGAAAGGATGATTGTGGCAAACTAAAAAACAAAGACTCATAACATATAAGACGCTCCAAGCACAACACATATCATGTGGTGAATAAAAATATAGTCTCAAGTAAAGTTACCAATAGACGAAGACGAAAGAAGGGATGCCTTCCGGGGCATCCCCAAGCTTAGGCTCTTGCCACTCCTTATTCCATAGTCCATCAAATCCTTACCCAAAACTTGAAAACTTCACAACACAAAACTCAACAGAAATCTTATGAGATCCGTTAGTATAAGAAAATAAATCACCACTTATGGTACTTTTCTGAACTCATTATTTATTTAAATTGGTGTAATATCTACTGTATTCCAACTTCTCCATTGTTCATACCCCCCTATACTACCCATTGATTCATCAAAATAAGCAAACAACACAAAGAAAACAGAATCTGTCAAAAACAGAACAATTTGTAGTAATATGTAACTCTCGAATACTTATGTACCTAGAAAAATTATGACAAATTAGGAAGGCAGAGGCAATTTGTATCTTAATCTTCTGCAAAAAGAATCAGTATTTTATCATGCTTTTGTTAAAAATGAGAATTGTTTTCCTGAGCACAAAATTTTCTATTTTTCAACGAGATCAAATCAACTTTCACCATAAGCCATCCCAAAGGTCTTACTTGGCACAAACACTAATTAAAACACAAAAACACATCTAACCAGAGGCTATATGAATTATTTATTGAAAAACAGGAAGGAAATAAATTGGGTTGTTTCCCAACAAGCGCTTTTCTTTAAATCCTTTTAGCTAGGCATTGATAATTGTAATGATGCTCACATTAAAGATAGCAATTGAAACACAAAGAGAGCATCATAAAACATGTAACAAACAAGTTTAAGTCTAACATGCTTCCTATGCACAGGGATTTTTTTATAAGCAAACAAATTATTATAGCAAGCAGAAACTACCATATGCAAGGAAGAAGAAGGAAACAATAGCAATCTCAACATAACGAGAGGTAATTTAGTAACATGGAAATTTCTACAACCATATTTTCCTCTCTCATAATAATTACATGCAGTATCATAATCAAACTCAACAATATAACTATCACATAAAATATTCTCAACATGATCCACATGCATGCATAGTTCACACTCTTCCAAAATAGTGGGATTATCATCAAATAAAGTCAGGACCTCTCCAAACCCACTTTCATCAAAAATTTCATAAGATTAAACATTCTCCAAATATGTGGGACCTAAAGTTGACACTGTTCCAAACCCACTTTCAATATTATTGCAAACAATAATATCAATCTCATATTCATCATGGGGCTTAAATAAAATTTTAAGATCATAAGAAGAATCACCCCAATCATGATCGTTGCAACAAGCAGTGGACATAGCAAAACTAGCCTCCCCAAGCTTACGGTTTTGAATATTATTAGCACAATTGACATTAATAGAATTTATAATAACATCATTGCAATCATGCTTTTTATCCAAGGAACTATCAAGTATGGGTGGAATAGCAACAATCTCATGTTGAACATAAGGAACTATAGCAAATTCATCTCCATAAATATTGGCATCATGGCCACAAGAATAGCAAGCATCATGTTCATCAAGGGATATTTCAATCAAATCAACGGAATCATAACTATTATTTTCTTCCAAAGCAACGGTCATTCTCTCAATAAATTCTTTGACATAGGCATTGTGAGCATAGTTTTAATAGGAATATTTAAGTATGTCAACATTTTTCAGATTTGTAGAGAGTAATAACACACTTTTCAATCAAAGAAGCAACTTCATAAGCACTCTTAAAAGCAACAGATTCTTTAGTTTGTTTGATATCATAGTAACTGTAAACACCCTTTTCATAAGAAGATAAGATTTCATTATCATTAAACTCACATAGGTAGGGAATGTGTTTTTTAGGGTTCTTAGAGCAACAAGTAAAATCACAAAGTTCACAAAGATTCCAAGCATAGCATATCAAACAATTTATTTGATTCCATAGGAGTCTCCCTTTTTTAGACAAACGGTGACGCACAAAATGAGCATGCTCATATAAAGATTTCCCCTCAACTAAACTAGTTGGGGTTTTAGCACGAGCACATATGGATCAAAGATGATCCAAGTAGAACAATTTAAGTGGATCCATAAACTTTGTTCCTAATTTTCAATAAACACATAAGCAAACGAGCAAACAAACCAAGTAAGACATAAGGGCAAACGAAAAGAAGGACGAAAGAGAAGGCAAATCTTTTCGAAAATCGTTTTAGAAGTGGGGGAGAGGAAAACGAGAGGCAAATGGCGAATAATGTAATGCAAGAGATGAGAGTTTATGATGGGTACCTGGTAGGCTTGACTTGGCGTAGATCTCCCCGGCAACGGCGCCAGAAATTTTTGCTGCTACTTCTTGAGCTTGCGTTGGTTTTTCCCTTGAAGAGGAAAGGGTGATGCAGCAAAGTAGAGATAAGTATTTCCCTCAGTTTGAGAATCAAGGTATCAATCCAGTAGGAGAAGAATGCACAAATCACCTAATACCTGCACAAACAATCAAATACTTGCACCCAACGTGATAAAGGGGTAGTCAATCCCTTCACGGTCACTTGCAAAGGTGAGATCTGATAGAGATAGATAAATAAAACTGAACAAAAGATAAAATATTTTTGGGTTTTTTGTTGTATAGATCTGAAAGTAAAGATTGCAAAATAGTATATCGAAAACTAATATGATGGAAAATAGACCCGGGGGCCATAGGTTTCACTAGAGGCTTCTCTCTTGAAGGCAAATAATACGGCGGGTGAACACATTACTATTGAACAATTGATAAAAATCGCAAAGTTATGAAGATATCCAAGGCAATGATTATGTAATATGGGCATCACGTCCGTGTCAAGTAGACCGACTCCTGCCTGCATCTATTACTATTACTCCACCAATCGACCGACTCTTGCCTCCATCTAGAGTATTAAGTTCATGAAGAACAGAGTAACGCATTAAGTAAGATGACATCATGTAGAGGAATAAACTGAAGCAATATGATGTAAACCCCATCTTTTTATCCTCGATGGCAACAATACAATATGTGCCTCGCTACCCCTACTTTTTCACTAGGTGAGGACACCGCAAGATTGAACCCAAAGCTAAGCACTTCTCCCATTGCAAGAAAAACCAATCTAGTTGGCCAAACTAAACCGATAGTGTAGCGACCAGACCTCAAACAGTCTGATCTCTATGCTCCGGTGTCATCCCTAGATCAGTAATGCTGACACCACACAGTACTCGGAGGATTTATAGCAGAGTAGCAATCACACACTTATTACATCGAGGGTCTCAAAAGAGAACTTAATACAATAAATATGGCTTAAGGCCATCTAATAACGATAACAGCGGAAGGCTTGGAAGATAAGTGAGTCCATCAACTCCAACGGCATCACTGAGTATAGAACCATGACCTAAAACTCCTTAATCGTCGTCTGAAAAGTCTGCAACATTAACGTTGCAGCCCGAAAACGGGTCAGCACATGGAATATGCTGGCAAAGTAACACATAGAGAGTAATGGAATGAAACAGCTATACTATATGCATATTTGGCTGGTGGAAAGCTCTATGGTTACAGTTTTGCGTAAAGCCAATTTTTCCCTACTTCAAAGGAATAAATTTATTTAACTATCATGGTAGTTGTTAAACATTGAGAATGGTTCACAGCATTCTCAATCCCAATTAAGCATCAACATTAAACATAACCCAATAAAATTAATTTAGAGTAACATGTTGAGATTCACATGATAATCCAGTTACTAGATACTCAAGATGTCCATAACCGGGGACATGGCTAATCATGATTAGTTTATTACACTCTGCAGAGGTTTGCGCACTTTTCCCCACAAGACTCGATCGCCTCTGTTTGGTTTCTCGCACTACATGGTGTTTGAGAAGACGGATGACCGAGACATAGTCTTTCAGAAGCGCTAGCACCTTACGATCGGGTAGACCGTACCACCTACATCCCCTACATCTGCTAGTCTACAACTGTAAGAGTTCGCACAACTTAGTCAACTATGCTAGAGCCCATAATAGCTTGTGGCTGCACACGGAAGTTTCTAGTATGAATAGTCTCATGATCCCTTTGAGCCTGGGTGGCGGTCCAAAAGAAAACAGGCAAGTCCTGGAATACCCAGGTGCCTCAATCCACCCAGATGTGTGTTTAAGTTGCCACCTTAGATAAACCATTAATTAACCAAACTCACATCTGTCATGGATATCACTCACCCAATCCACGTCTACTAGCATAGCATGGCATAATAAGCAAACGTAGAAGTAACTCCCAAAGGTTTGATAATAAACAGGTAATAGGTACTACCTTAACTACTTCCCATCCCACAATTTAATTAGATCCTAATCATGCAATGTGTGAGGATTTGATCTAATGCAATAAAACTGGGTAGTAGAAAAGGTATGATCAAAGTGTTACTTGCCTTGCTGATGATCCGGGAAACCTAGCGAGGTTACTAACATGGGTGACCTAAGGGCTTGGGTTGGTAGGTTATACTTATCCACAAATCCCCTTGAGATGTATGAATGCGATGCACCAGTATCAAAAAGAACGAGTGCAGTAAATGACTTAACCAAAAACTTACCTATTACTGCATCAGGCTGAGCTTCAACCTCCTCCACGCTAACGTGGTTCACCTGTCCCCTGTTGAAAGGGTTCGGCTTCTTCCCAGAACTTCCATTGCCATTTTGGCCTTCACGACATTCATTGGCATAATGTCCGGTCTTCGAACACTTAAAGCAAGTGACTTGGATCAGGTCCTTCTTGGCTGGGGTTGATGGGTTGGTGCGATTCTGGCCGTTGCTTCCTCCATTCCCATTACCATTCCTGGTGCCATTGTGATTGTGCGAGCTACCTCCTCCATGAGTATGCTGAAAATGTCCTCCCGGTCTAGGGGTAAAACGTGGCTTTTGCTGAGCTCCTGAATTGTACTTCCCTTGTCCATACTTCCTCTTGCGATTCTCAATTTGCTGCTGCTTCCCTTCAATCATAAGAGCACGATCTACCAACTCCTGGTAGTTGTTGAAGGTGGCTACCATCAAATGCATGCTCAACTCATCATTCAGTCCTTCCAGAAACTTCTCCTGCTTAGCTGCATCCGTAGCAACGTCATCTGGGGCATAACGTGCTAACTTACTAAAGTCCTCCACATACTGGCCAACTGTCCGTCCTCCTTGGCGCAAGTTGCGAAACTCACGCTTCTTCATGGCCATAGCTCCTGCTGAAACATGTGCAGTATGAAAAGCCTGCTGAAACTGATCCCATGTGACAGTGTCGACAGGGAAAGTGGCTGTGAAATTCTCCCACCATGATGCTGCGGGTCCTTCAAGCTGATGTGCGGCAAACTTCACCTTCTCCGCATCTGTGCATCCGGCTGTGATTAACTCTCTAGCTGTCTTGCGGAGCCAATCATCTGCTACTATCGGCTCGGTGCTACTGGAAAACACCGGCGGATTCAGCCTATGAAAACGGGCTAAGTGATCAACAGGTGGTGGTGGTGGTGGGTTGTTGTTGTTGTTCCCTTGATTCTGATTCTGGACTAGCAACTGCATCAATGTGTTCTGCTGCTGGATCAACTGGGTGAGCTCCGGTGGAAAGGCAAATCCGGGGTCACGTCTCGGAGGCATCTGAGGGTTTAGAAAAGATGAGATGTAAGAATAGAGGGGGTCTAAAGAGAAAACACTACCCATATGCACATGAGGCAAAAGCAAACAATTCACTTCATTCAATCAAACAAGGGCATACAATCGATCTATCTATCACAAAAGTGCTCGGACTACTATATTTACATGGTAGACTACTACTACTGATGAGGTGGTCTACTAGAAATATTCTTCGGTTGCAGACTCCATGATATCTGCTCCAGCTTCATCAACATAGTCATCATCGCTACTATCTGGATCCGAGTCGGTGCCGTCGATGATGATATAGTCTTCCGGGCTAATCTCCTTGGGTTCTTCGTCTTCCTCTACTGGCGTAGGGCCTCCCATAAATATTCCAATCTTCTTGATCAGGTCGTCATTCTTCTCCACCAATATTTCAATTTTTTCTTCATAACCTTCACGTGTAGCCTTGAGTTCTTCCTCCAGTTCCTTGATTCTAGTCTTAGCCTTCTTCAGATCTATCATGTCGGCGCACATCTGGTTCCTCCTGTCGTCGAATGTGCTGGTTTAGCTCCTGGATAAAAGCTGCGATTGATCTATCCTTCCTGGTGCTGATCATCTCCCAGTGCTCATCTCGGCGCCCACAAATCTGGTAGATAGTATCCTTGAGATCCTTGCGGTAGACTTCTCCAATGCGTCCCATGGCGATGTGAGCTGCCATGCTCTTTCCTAGACTCCAAGTTGGTGCATCAAAAGAAAACTCTATGGGCTCAGTGACTGGCATGAACGTCCTTCCTGGAACTTGAACTTGAATCATCCAGCGCTCTTCTTCAGGTAAAGTGGCGTTGTAGGTTCTGGTGAAGCTTGGTACTCCTATATTCAGGTATCTAGTGACTTCCTTCAAGTGACGTCCAAAGGGTGTATCTTCATCCGGTTGCGTGAACTTGTTCCTTGCATCCGCCATCCTAAAGAGTAGAAAAGACAAGAAGTCAGAAGAGAAGAGAGTGAATAGTGATCTAGGTCTTTTAGCTTAGGGGTCGTGTCCTACAGTCAGCTTGTGCTCTGATACCATCTCTGTAGCGACCAGACCTCAAACAGTCTGATCTCTGTGCTCCGGTGTCATCCATGGATCAGTAATGCTGACACCACACAATACTCGGAGGATTTATAGCAGAGTAGCAATCACACACTTATTACATCGAGGGTCTCAAAAGAGAACTTAATACAATAAATATGGCTTAAGGCCATCTAATAACGATAACAGCGGAAGGCTTGGAAGATAAGTGAGTCCATCAACTCCAACGGCATCACTGAGTATAGAACCATGACCTAAAACTCCTTAATCGTCGTCTGAAAAGTCTGCAACATTAACGTTGCAGCCCGAAAACGGGTCAGCACATGGAATATGCTGGCAAAGTAACACATAGAGAGTAATGGAATGAAACAGCTATACTATATGCATATTTGGCTGGTGGAAAGCTCTATGGTTACAGTTTTGCGTAAAGCCAATTTTTCCCTACTTCAAAGGAATAAATTTATTTAACTATCATGGTAGTTGTTAAACATTGAGAATGGTTGACAGCATTCTCAATCCCAATTAAGCATCAACATTAAACATAACCCAATAAAATTAATTTAGAGTAACATGTTGAGATTCACATGATAATCCAGTTACTAGATACTCAAGATGTCCATAACCGGGGACACGGCTAATCACGATTAGTTTATTACACTCTGCAGAGGTTTGCGCACTTTTCCCCACAAGACTCGATCGCCTCTGTTTGGTTTCTCGCACTACATGGTGTTTGAGAAGACGGATGACCGAGACATAGTCTTTCAGAAGCGCTAGCACCTTACGATCGGGTAGACCGTACCACCCACATCCCCTACATCTACTAGTCTACCACTGTAAGAGTTCGCACAACTTAGTCAACTATGCTAGAGCCCATAATAGCTTGTGGCTGCACACGGAAGTTTCTAGTATGAATAGTCTCATGATCCCTTTGAGCCTGGGTGGCTGTCCAAAAGAAAACAGGCAAGTCCTGGAATACCTAGGTGCCTCAATCCACCCAGATGTGTGTTTAAGTTGCCACCTTAGATAAATCATTAATTAACCAAACTCACATCTGTCATGGATATCACTCACCCAATCCACGTCTACTAGCATAGCATGGCATAATAAGCAAACATAGAAGTAACTCCCAAAGGTTTGATAATAAACAGGTAATAGATACTACCTCAACTACTTCCCATCCCACAATTTAATTAGATCCTAATCATGCAATGTGTGAGGATTTGATCTAATGCAATAAAACGGGTAGTAGAAAAGGTATGATCAAAGTGTTACTTGCCTTGCTGATGATCCGGGAAACCTAGCGATTCGAAGTAACAAGCGGCGCACTCCGGGTATTCTATCGCAGACAAACAAACAAGCATACAATAAGTACTCATCTAATGCACAGGTAAAACTCAAATAAGAGATCCAACCAGAAGGTTCAACTTAAGAACTCTGGTTAGCAAAAAGAATCAAATCGAACAAAGCAACGAAAGTCAAACAGCGAAAGAAAACAACTTCGTTCTACTAATCTGGATCTAGGGTAAATTTTGCAGTAGCAAAATCTTGTTTAAGTTGGTTAAACGGATAGAGGATTTCGAGACGAAACTCCAGGCGCTTGAATCGCCTGATTCTGATAAACGAGCAAAAAGTTACACTGAAACGAAAATCGGATCAGGAATCGCGATTAGAAAATCGCGGATTTAATCCGAGAAAAAGAAAAACGACGAACGTTCGCTAGAACGAACGAACGGATGAACGCTTGCTATTTAAATAAACCGGAAAAACCTATCTATTTAAAAAAACCGAATCTAAAAAAACGACGAAGAAACCAACGGAAAACCGATTGGTTTTCTAAAAGAAACCGGGCACGGATTTCGAGGCGGCGGCGAACCTCGGCGAGCGTGCGGGCGGGGCGGCGCGTGGGCGGCGGCGGGGCAGGCGGCGGCGGCGGGGTCGGGCGGCTGGGGCGGCTCGGGGCTAGGGTTCCCTCGGGGCTGGGCCGGCTTATAAAGCCACCTCGGGCCGGAGTCCTAGCCGGACAGGGCCCGTAGGTCGGTTCGTTTTTTTTGAAATATTACGCGCAGAAGAAAAATAAAAATAAATACTAAACGGACTCCAAAAATTCCGAAATAAATTTTCACGGGCTTCTAAAATCAAGCCGCAGAAGGTGAACATTTATTTGGGACCTAAATGCAATTTTGAAAAACGCACATTTTTCCTAAATTCAAATAAAATAACGAAAAACTCCGAAATAAAATCTTATTTGATTTTATTATTAAATCCTCAATATTTCTTTATTTTGGGAAAGTCATTTTATTCCCTCTCTCATATTTTTGTAATAGAAATAATTGATGATAAAATAAATAAAATCAAATGATCCTATTCTCAAAATTTGAGAAAACTCAAATATGAAAATAACGAAATCCCCAACTCTCTCCGTGGGTCATTGAGTTGCGTAGAATTTCTAGGTTCAACCAAAATGCAAAATAAAATATGGTATGTAATGATGATCTAATGTATAACATTCCAAATTGAAAATTTGGGATGTTACAGATAGTTCGAAGAGAATTACAAAGATATCAAATCATGCATATAAGAATTTAGAGAAGATTCAAATAATATTCATAGATAATCTGATCATAAATCCACAATTCATCGGATCTCAACAAACACACTCCAAAAGAAGATTACATCGGATAGATCTCCAAGAACATCGTTGAGAACATGGTATTGAGAATCAAAGAGAGAGAAGAATCCATCTAGCTACTAGCTATGGACCCGTAGGTTTGAGGTAAACTACTCACGCTTCATCGGAAGGGCAATAGAGTTGATGTAGATGCCCTCCGTGATCGAATTCCCCCTCCGGCAGGATGCCGGATAAGGCCCCAAGATGGGATCTCATGGGAACCGAAGGTTGCGGCAGTGGAAAAGTGTTTTCGTGGATGCTTCTGGTGGTTTGGGAATATATGTGAATATATAGGAGGCAGAGCTAGGTCAGGGGAGTCCCGAGGGGCCCACAAGGTAGGGGGCAACCCTACCCCCTGGGCGCGCCCTCCACCCTTGTGGTCGCATCGTGGCTCTTTTGACTTGATCTCCAAGTCTCCTGGGTGTCTTCTGGTCCAAGAAAAATCATCGCGAAGGTTTTATTCCATTTGGACTTCGTTTTGTATTTATTTTCCGCGAAGCTAAAACACAAGGAAAAAACCGAAACTGGCACTAGGCTCTAGGTTAATAGGTTAGTCCCAAAAATAATATGAAATAGCACATCAATGCATATAAAACATCCAAAACAGATAATATAATAGTATGGAACAATCAAAAATGATAGATACGTCGGAGATGTATCAGTTTGCGCCGACGACGGCACATCGCTCGGCGCGGATGTCGCCTTCCCTACAGGCGGCTCCGTCATCCCTTTCGGCGAGCTATGCGTGTACGTCTTGCTTGTCCCCGACGAGTACCCTAGGGAGGTGCTCGCCTTCTTCTACCCGCTGCTATTAGGTGACTGCGGCATCTCCGATGATGTCGCCGACCTCTTTGTTCACATGAAAGTGCTAACCACCAGCTCCAGAAACGGAACCAGCCACAGCAAGGATCCGGCTGCAGCGGCAGCATCCTGCACCAACCGGGCGAACCTACTATTGTCGGCAGTGCAGAACCTGCGTGCTTCTATCATGTCAGGTGCTAACTCGGCCGCTGTCGCGACCGAGCTCGAAGAAACATACAAGCTCCTGCTCAACGAGGCCACGCCGCTCGACATCGCGCAGCGTCGGATGGAGTCCGTGCAACGTGAGTACGACATCGCCCATGGCTTCACTCCGGCTATCAACGGGCCAGCCGGCTCGGGGAGGTGCAACGCCTCGGCGGAGCCATCGGCTAGTTACTTGGCACAAACCGTCCCACCTATAGCACCCCCGTCAAGAACATGAGGGTTGCACAGGAGGCCACAACCGAAGTGGAACACCTGGAGGACGAGGAGCTCCTGCAACAACAGCAGCAGCGCCTGACCGAGCTGGTCGCGTCCGATTTGGCGTCCCTCTCATCAGATGGACAACCGACAGCCGGCCGAGGCGCCCAGGCAAACGTTACAAGCGTCCTCCCCACATGACACGAGCCATGGCTGGCGCAACCATGACCCGCTGGCGGTCACCAGCAGGACGGACAAGCCGGCTGGCGAAGGCCGTCGGCAGTAACCTCCGCCTGCGCGGTAGGAGCGGATGGCCTCCATAGGGACGACTGCGATCCCTGCGATAACTGGCCGGCTGGGGCCTCGTGAGCCCAATGACGAGCACTGATAACCCACAAGTATAGGGGATCGTTTGTAGCCTTCTTCGATAAATAAGAGTGTCGAACCCAACGAGGAGCTAAAGGCAGAACAAATATTCCATCAAGTTCTATCAACCACCGATACAACTCTACACACACTTGACATTTGTTTTACCTAGAACAAGTATGAAACTATTTGGCAAGAATAAAACTACGAGCACTTTGCACGAATAAAACTATGAATAAATTGCAAAGTAATAAAAGTGGATAGCTTGTGTCAACAAGAAAGTCATTTGTCTCTAGGC
This sequence comes from Triticum urartu, assembly GCF_003073215.2. Taxonomy (NCBI): domain Eukaryota; kingdom Viridiplantae; phylum Streptophyta; class Magnoliopsida; order Poales; family Poaceae; genus Triticum; species Triticum urartu. Next base: position 330,051,347 of record NC_053026.1, read on the forward strand.
AATCGATAACAAGTACCAGTAATCATTCTTGTAATTTTATATGAGGGAGAGGCATGAGCTAACATACTTTCTCCACTTAGATCATATGCACTTATGATTGGACCCCTAGCAAGCATCCGCAACTACTAAAGATCATTAAGGTCGTGAAACCCAACCATAGCATTAAGTATCAAGTCATCTTTACTCCCATACGCCATACCCCACTTACTCGGGTTTAAGCTTCTGTCACTCTCGCAACCCACCATAAGCGAACCATGGACATATTGCAACACCCTACAACAGGGACCCCTCATGTTTGCGCGAGACGGAGGGCACCATAGGACAGCACCATAAATAAAATATACAATCATACCAACCAAGATCATGATTAACCCATAGGACAAAACGGATCTACTCAAACATCATAGGATAACCATAGATCATTGGGAAACAATATATGGAGTTGAGCACCATGTTTAAGTAGATATTACAGTGGAGAGAAGAGGTGTTACACCGCTGCATAGAGGGGGAGAAAGTTGGCATTGACGGTTGATACGTCTCCAACGTATCTATAATTTTTGATTGTTCCATGCTATTATATTATCTGTTTTGGATGTTTTATATGCATTAATATGCTATTTTATATGATTTTTGGGACTAACCTATTAACCTAGAGCCCAGTGCCAGTTTCTGTTTTTTCCTTGTTTTTGAGTTTTGCAGAAAAGGAATATCAAAGGGAGTCCAATTGAGCTGAAAATTTACGGTGATTTTTTATGGACCAGAAGAAGCCCCCGAAGCAAAAGAGTTGGGCCAGATGAGCCACAAGGCGTCCACAAGGGTGGGGGGCACGTCCTACCCCCTGGGGGCGCCCCTATCTTGTGGGCTCCTCATGGACCCCCTGACTTGTTCCCGATGCCAAAAATTCCTATAAATATAGAAACCCCCCAGAAATAAACCTAGATCAGGAGCTCCGCCGCCACAAGCCTCTGTAGCTACGAAAAACCAATTGGGAGCCCGTTCTGACACCCTGCCGGAGGGGGAAACCATCACCGATGGCCATCTTCATCATCCCGGCGCTCTCCATGACGAGGAGGGAGCAATTCACCATCGGGACTGAGGGTATCTACCAGTAGCTATGTGTTTGATCTCTCTCTCTCTCTCTCTTGTGTTCTTGATATGGCATGATCTTGATGTACCGCGAGCTTTGTTATTATAGTTGGATTATATGGTGTTTCTCCCCCTCTACCTTCTTGTGATGAATTGAGTTTTACCTTTGAGGTTTCACTATTATTGGATTGAATACTATTATGGATTTGAGAATACTCGATGTATGTCTTGCGTGGGATACACGTGGTAACGATGGGGTATTCTATTGATTCACATGATGTATGTTTTGGCACTCAACTCGCGGATTACCGAGGTGACATTGGGGTAATATATGCATAGGGGTTGATGCACATTTTCGTTCTTGTTTCTCTGGTAGGAATCTTGGGGCACTCTTTGAGGTTCTTTGTGTTGGATTGAATATTATGAATCTGAAGTTTTTTATGCATATTGTATAATTGACCCACAGATAATTGTGGTGACATTGTAGTATCTAGGTGACATTAGGGTTGGTTGATGTGTGTCATATGGTGTTATTTTACTACGAACTCTAGGGTTGTTTGTGACACTTATAGGAATAGCTCAATGGATTGATCGGAAAGAATAACTTTGAGGTGGTTTCGTACCCTACAATCAATTTCATCTTATGTTCTTCGTGATAGGAACTTTGGAGTGACTTGTCTCGCACGTTGAGGGATTGCCATATGATTTAATTATGTTATCATTGTTGAGAGAACTTGCACTAGTGAAAGTATGAACCCTAGGCCTTGTTAGCATTGCAATACCGTTTTTTCTCACTTTTGCTACTTGCTACCTTGTTGTTTTTATGTTTTCAGATTACAAAACCTATATCTACTATCCATATTGCACTTGTATCACCATCTCTTCGCCTAACTACTGCACCTATACAATTTACCATTGTATTGGGTGTGTTGGGGACACAAGAGACTCTTTGTTATTTGGTTGCAGGGTTGTTTGAGAGAGACCATCTTCCTCGTATGCCTCCCACGGATTGATAAACCTTAGGTCATCCACTTGAGGGAAATTTGCTACTGTCCTACAAAACTCTGCACTTGGAGGCCCAACAACGTCTACCAGGATAAAGTTACATAGTAGACATCAATGGTAGCAAGATTGTTGATGTAGATCGCCATCATGATCCTTGCCCCTCCTTCTTCTTCTTCTTTGGCCTCCCCCCTAGATGGGAGGAGAGTTCCCCCTCTGGTCCATGGCCTCCAAGGCGGCGAAGGGGCAGGAGCCCCTCCGAGATTGGATTTGTCTCTCTGTTCCCTTCTGTTTCGCGTTCCCCCGATCTGGCCGAAAACCATTTCCTATATTCCGGGAGATCCATAACTCCGATTGCGCTGAAATTTTAACACGATTTTTTTGGATATAAGCTTTCTTCCACCCAAAGTATAGCTCCAACCGACATTCGAGGAGAGCATAAGACACCTGGGTGCGCCCTAGTGGGTTGTGGGCACCGTGGGCCCCTGTTTGCATTGATTCCTCCTCCCAAAAATCACATATATTCCAAAATAATTCTCTGTAAATTTTTATCGCGTTTGGACTTCGTTTGATATGGATTTTCTGCAAAATAAAAAACATGCAAAAAAAACAGGAACTGGCACTAGGCACTGGATCAATAGGTTAGTCCAATTAATCATATAAAAAAGTTGCCAAAAGTATGTGAAAGTTGTATAATATTGGCATGAAACAATAAAAAATTAAAGATACGACGGAGATGTATCAGCATCCCCAAGCTTAATTCCTGCTCATCCTCGAGTACGTAAATGATAAAAAAGATAATTTTTGATGTGGAATGCTACCTAGCATAAACTTGATCATATATCTAATCCAAGTGTTAGAAGAAGAAGTCAATAAAATGTTTGGCACTAAATATTTGAATGATGAGCATGATTGCAATGTTGTTAGTATGAATTCCTTGAATATCCATGATGCTAATAATATACAAAGCCATAACCTTGGGGATGCTTTGTTTGATGAAGATGATATTTTTTCTCCCCCGAGTTTTGATGAGCAAAATTATTATGATGATAGCATGCCTCCTATTTATGATGATTATATTTATCAAAGTGGGTCTGGAAGAGTGTCAACTTTAGATAATAATTATCCCACTATTTTGAGAGTGTTGAATCTTTTCACAATATTGATGAAAGTGGATTTGGAGAGGTCATGACTTTATTTAGTGATGAATCCACTATTTTGGAAGAGGTTCCAATTGATTATGGGAACGAAGTTGCTATCTATGATGATTATTGTGATGACATGTATGCTATAAATAATAATGATAACCATGAACTTGTCATCATGATTTTAATTTTCAATTGGATTATGCCGCACATGATAGTTATTTTGTTGAGTTTGCTGCCACTACCATGAATGAGAAGAATTTTGCTTATGTGGAGAGTAGTAAAATTTCTATGCTTATGAATCATGAAGAGAATGGTTTATGTGATGGTTATATTGTTGAATTCATTCATGATGCTACTGAAAATTATTATGAGCGAGGAATATATGCATGTAGGAGTTGCAATAATATCAAGTTTCCTCTCTATGTTTTGAAAATCTTGAAGTTTTGCTTGCTTTACCTTCCTATGCTAGTTGATTCTTGCTCCCACAAATTCTTTGCCCACAAAATCCCCATGCATAGGAAGTGGGTTAGACTTAAATGTGCTAGTCATATGCTTCATAATGCTCCCTTTATATTTCAACTCTTATCTTTTATGTGAGCATCATTGACATCATCATGGCTAGCTAGAAAGGCATTAAAGAAAAGTGCTTGTTGGGAGACAACCCAATATTTACCCCTACTGTTTTTGCGTGTTCACATGATTAGGCTACTGTATTAATCATGTTTTATAGCTTTTGTTTCAATAAAGTGCCAAGTAAGACCTTTGGGATGGTCTACGGTGATAGTTGATTTGATCTTGCTGAAAAACAGAAACTTGTGCGCCAAGTAAAATAGTTTTCATTTTCTACAGAAGCTTGATAAAATCCTGATTCTTTTTGCACAAGATTTATATACAAATTTCCGAAATTGGCCTAATTGTTCAGAATTTTTGGAGTTACATAAGTATACGAAGTTTCCAGATTACTACAGACTGTTCTGTTTTTGACAGATTCTATTTTCATTGTGTTGTTTGCTTATTTTGATGATTCTATGGGTAGTTTCAGGGAGTATGAACCATGGAGAAGTTGGAATATAGTAGATATAACACCAATATAAATTTATAATGAGTTCACAACAATACCTAAGTGGTGATTTGCTTTATTATACTAACAAAGCTTACGAGTTTTCTGTTGAGTTTTGTGTTGTGAAGTTTTCAAGTTTTGGGTAAAGTTTCGATGGACTACGGAATAAGGAGTGGCAAGAGCCTAAGCTTGGGGATTCCCAAGGCACCCCAAGGTATTATTCAAGGAATACCCAAGCAACTAAGCTTGGGGATGCCCCGGATGGCATCCCCTCTTTTGTCTTCAATCCATCAGTAAAATTACTTGAGGCTATATTTTTATTCACCACATGATATGAGTTTTGCTTGGAGCGTCATTTTCTTTTATCTGCTTGCTTACTGTTATTTAGAGTAATGTTTTGTATCTTGTAGTTCAATAAAAAGGTCAAGTATAGCCTTTACCATGCTTATTCTGCAAGTCTTTATGTTGTTGTTTGAAAACAGAAAGTTCGTTGTTATGTTTTGAATATTGGTGAATAGTCAGAACATGATAAAATCTTGAAAATTTACACAATGAGTAAAAAAAATTATCTACAGTGTGGTAATTTTTCAAAAAAATTGTATTTATAGAAGTATGATTCATCTTGCATTCTTTACAGACCGGTCTCTTTAGACAGATTGCTGTTATGTTTGCATTATTTGCATATGTTTGTTTGTTTAATGGTTCTATTTGAGGATATGACTGTTAAATATGCAGAGGCATTTAGTAGGAAATATCAAATTATAATTTTAGTGATTTTCTATAGTAGAATGATAAGGTTTTGCATGGATTTATACTAACTTATCTCACAAGTTCTTGTTGAGTTTTGTGTGGATGAAGCTTTTAAGAATTAGGGAAACCGCGGTATGAAAGGAATTAAGGAGACACAAAAGCTCAAGCTTGGGCATGCCCAAGGCATCCCTAGTTAATATTCCAAGAAGTCTCAAGCATCTAAGCTTGGGGATGCCCCGGTAGGCATCCCACCTTTCTTCTTCAACAACTGTCGGTCAATTTTGGTTGAGGCTAAGTTTTTGCTTCTTCACATGATATGTGCTATCCTTGCAATGCCATTTTATTTTGTTTTGCTTCCTGTTTGAATAAAGTACTTAAGATCTGAAATTTTATTTATGCGGAGTCTTCACATAGTTGCATAATTATTCAACTACTCATTGATCTTCACTTATATCTTTCGGAGTAGTTTGTCATTTTCTCTAGTGCTTCACTTATATCTTTTTAGAGCACAACGGTAGTTTTATTTTGAAGAAATTGATGAACTCTCATGCTTCACTTATATTATTTTGAGAGTCCTTAAACAGCTTGGTAATTTGCTTTTGTTATGAATTTAGTCCTAGTATGATGGGCATCCAAGAGGTATATAATAAAAACTTTCATATAAAGTGCATTGAATACTATGTGAAGTTTGATTCTGTATGATTGTTTTGAGATATAAAGATGTGATACGTCTCCAATGTATCTATAATTTTTTATTTCTCCATGCTATATTATCTACTGTTTTGGACATTATTGGGCTTTATTATCCACTTTTATATTATTTTTGGGACTAACCTATTAACCGGAGGACCAGCCCAGAATTGCTGTTTTTTGCCTATTTCAGAGTTTCGCAGAAAAGGAATATCAAACGGAGTCCAAACGGAATGAAACCTTCGAGAACGTGATTTTCGGAACGAACATGATCCAGGAGACTTGGACCATACGTCAAGAAATAGAGGAAGCCACGAGGTAGGGGGGGCGCCCTCCACCCTCGTGGGCCCCCTGTTGCTCCACCGACGTACTCCTTCCTCCTATATATACCTACGTACCCCCAAACGATCAGATACGGAGCCAAAAACCTAATTCCACCGCTGCAATCTTCTGTATCCACGAGATCCCATCTTGGGGCCTGTTCCGGAGCTCCGCCGGAGGGGGCATCCATCACGGAGGGCTTCTACATCAACACCATAGCCTCTCCGATGAAGTGTGAGTAGTTTACCTCAGACCTTCGGGTCCATAGTTATTAGCTAGATGGCTTCTACTCTCTTTTTGGATCTCAATACAATGTTCTCCCCCTCTCTTGTGGAGATCTATTCGATGTAATCTTCTTTTTGTGGTGTGTTTGTTGAGACCGATGAATTGTGGGTTTATGATCAAGATTATCTATGAACAATATTTGAACCTTCTCTGAATTCTTTTATGTATGATTGGTTATCTTTGCAAGTCTCTTCGAGTTATCAGTTTGGTTTGGCCTACTAGATTGATCTTTCTTGCAATGGGAGTAGTGCTTAGCTTTGGGTTCAATCCTGTGGTGTTCTTTCCCAGTGACAGTAGGGGCAGCAAGGCACGTATTGTATTGTTGCCATCGAGGATAACAAGATGGTTTTTTATCATATTGCATGAATTTATCCCTCTACATCATGTCATCTTGCTTAAGGCGTTACTCTGATTTCATGAACTTAATACTCTAGATGCATGCTGGATAGCGGTCGATGAGTGGAGTAATAGTAGTAGATGCAGGCAAGAGTCGGTCTACTTGTCTCGGACGTGATACCTATATACATGATCATACCTAGATATTCTCATAACTATGCTCAATTCTGTCAATTGCTCAACAGTAATTCGTTCACCCATCATAAAATACTTATGCTCTTGAGAGAAGCCACTAGTGAAACCTATGGCCCCCGGGTCTATCTTCATCATATTAATCTTCCAATACTTAATTATTTCCTTTGCTTTTTTACTTTGCTTTTATTTTACTTTGCATCTTTATCACAAAAATACCAAAAATATTATCCTATCATACTATCAGATCTCACTCTCGTAAGTGACCGTGAAGGGATTGACAACACCTTATCGCGTTGGTTGCGAGGAGTTATTTGTTTTGTGCAGGTACGAGGGACTCGCGCGTAGCCTCCTACTGGATTGATACCTTGGTTCTCAAAAACTGAGGGAAATACTTACGCTACTTTGCTGCATCATCCTTTCCTCTTCAAGGAAATCCAATGCAGTGCTCAAGAGGTAGCAAGAAGATTTGTGGCGCCGTTGCCGGGGAGTCTACGCAAAAGTCAACATACCAAGTACCCATCACAACCCTTATCTCCCGCATTACACTATTTGCCATTTGCCTCTCGTTTTCCTCTCCCCCACTTCACCCTTGCCGTTTTATTCGCCCTCTCTCTCTATCCTCCCTCTCTTTCTCTATTTGCCTCTTTTTGCCCGCTTGCTTTTTGTTTGCTTGTGTGTTGGATTGCTTGCTTGTCACGATGGCTCAAGATAACACGAAATTGTGTGACTTTACCAATACCAACAACAATGATTTTATTAGCACTCTGATTGCTCCTCTTACCGATGCTGAATCTTGTGAAATTAATGCCGCTTTGCTGAATCTTGTCATGAAAGATCCATTTTCCAGCCTTCCTAGTGAAGATGCCGCTACCCATCTAAATAGCTTCGTTGATTTGTGTGATATGCAAAACAAGAAAGATGTGGACAACGATATTGTTAAGTTGAAGCTATTTCCTTTTTCGCTTAGAGATCGTGCTAAAGCTTGGTTTTCATGTTTGCCTAAATATATTATTGATCCTTGGAACTTGATCATGAACATGTTGCACAAGCTTGGGAGAGGATGAAATTAATGATACGTAATTGCCCTACTCATGGTTTGAATTTGTGGATGATTATACAAATTTTTTATGTCGGATTGAATTTGGTTTCTAGAAATCTTTTAGATTCGGCCGCGGGAGGCACTTTTATGAAAATCACTTTAGGAGAAGCTACTAAACTCCTAGATAATATTATGGTTAATTATTCTCAATGGCACACTGAAAGATCTACTAATAAAAAGGTGCATGCGATAGAAGAAATTAATGTTTTGAGTGGAAAGATGGATGAACTTATGAAATTATTTGCTAGTAAGGGTGTTTCTTCTGATCCTAATGATATGCCCTTGTCTACTTTGATTGAGAACAATAATGAATCTATGGATGTGAATTTTGTTGGTAGGAATAATTTTGGTAACAACGCGTATAGAGGAAACTTTAATCCTAGGCCTTATCCTAGTAATCCCTCTAATAATTATGGAAATTCCTACAACAGCTCTTATGGAAATTTCAATAATATGCCCTCTGAATTTGAGAATAGTGTTAAGGAATTTATGAATTCGCAAAAGAATTTCAATGCTTTGCTTGAAGAGAAATTGCTTAAAGTTGATGATTTGGCTAGGAACGTTGATAGAATTTCTCTTGATGTTGATTCTTTAAAGCTTAGATCTATTCCTCCTAAGCATGATATCAATGAGTCTCCCAAAACCATGAGAATTTCCATTGATGAGTGCAAAGAAAGAACAGCTAGGATGCGTGCTAAGAAAGATGCCTTTATAAGAGCGTTTTCTTCTAGTTCCTATGAAAATAAAGATGAAGATCTAAAAGTTATTGATGTATCCCCTATTAAATCTTTGTTTTGCAATATGAATCTTGATAATGATGGGACTAAATATGATCCACCTTTACCTAGAAGGCGTTCCAAAAATTCAGAGTTTTTAGATCTTGATGCTAAATTTGATGAAAGTGGGATTGAAGAAATTAAAACTCTAGATGTTGCTAAACCCACTATTTTGGATTTCAAGGAATTTAATTATGAAAATTTCTCTTTGATTTATTGTATTTCCTTGTTGCAATCTGTGCTAAATTCTCCTCATGCTTATAGTCAAAATAAAGCGTTTACTAAACATATCGTTGATGCCTTGATGCAATCTTATGAAGAAAAACTTGAGTTGGAAGTTTCTATCCCTAGAAAACTTTATGATGAGTGGGAACCAACTATTAAAATTAAGATTAAAGATCATGAGTTCTATGCTTTATATAATTCGGGTGCTAGTGTTTCCACGATTCAAAAGACTTTGTGTGATTTGTTAGGTTTCCGTGATTTTGATGATTGCTCTTTAAACTTGCACCTTGCGGATTCCACTATTAAGAAACCAATGGGAAGAATCAATGGTGTTCTTATTGTCTCAAATAGGAATTATGTGCCCGTAGATTTTATTGTTCTTGACATAGATTGCAATCCTTCATGTCCTATTATTCTTGGTAGACCTTTCCTTAGAACGATTGGTGCAGTTATTGATATGAAGGAAGGAAATATTAGATTCCAATTTCCGTTAAGGAAAGGCATGGAACACTTTCCTATACAAAAAATTAAATTACCTTATGAATCTATTATGAGAGCCACTTATGGATTGCCTACCAAAGATGGCAATACCGAGATCTATCCTTGCTTTTTATGCCTAGCTATGGGCGTTAAACGATAGCGATTGTTCGGAGGCAACACAATTTTATTTTTATTCCTTGCTTTTTGCTCCTGTTTAGTAATAAATAATTTACCTAGCCTCTGTTTTGGTTTTATTTTTTGTGTTTAATTAGTTTTTGTGCCAAGTAGAACCGTTGGGAAGACTTGGGGAAAGTCTTGTTATCTTGCTGTAAAAAACAGAAACTTTAGCGCTCATGAGAACTGCTGCCATTTTTATTTGGAAAGTGATATTTAGTTAATTATTTTTTCAGATTATTAATAGATAAATTCCTCATGTCCATAAATTTATTTTAGAATTTTTGGGGTTGCAGATCTTGCGCTAGTTACAGATTACTACAGACTGTTATGTTTTTGACAGATTCTGTTTTTCGTGTGTTGTTTGCTTATTTTGATGAATCTATGGCTAGTAAAATAGTTTATAAACCATAAAGAAGTTGGAATACAGTAGGTTTAACACCAATATAAATAAATAATGAGTTCATTACAGTACCTTGAAGTGGTCTTTTGTTTTCTTTCGCTAACGGAGCTCACGAGATTTTCTACTTTAAGTTTTGTGTTGTGAAGTTTTCAAGTTTTGGGCAAAGATTTGATGGATTGTGGAACAAGGAGTGGCAAGAGCCTAAGCTTGGGGATTCCCATGGCACCCCCAAGATAATCTAAGGACACCTAAAAGCCAAAGCTTGGGGATGCCCCGGAAGGCATCCCCTCTTTCGTCTACTTCTATCGGTAACTTTACTTGGAGCTATATTTTTACTCACCACATGATATGTGTTTTGCTTGGAGCGGTTTGTATGATTTGAGTCTTTGCTTTTTAGTTTACCACAATCATCCTTGCTGTACACACCTTTCTAGAGAGCCATAAATGATTTGGAATTTGTTAGAATACTCTATGTGCTTCACTTATATCTTTTGAGTTATATAGTTTTGCTCTAGTACTTCACTTATATCTTTTAGAGCACGGTGGTGGATTTGTTTTATAAAAAATATTGATCTCTCATGCTTCACTTAGATTATTTTGAGAGTCTTAAATAGCATGGTAATTTTCTTAAATAATCCTAATATGCTAGGTGTTCAAGATTAGTAAAAAGTTTCTTATGAGTGTTTTGAATACTAAGAGAAGTTTGATGCTTGATGATTCTTTTGAGATATGGAGGTAATAATATCAAAGTCGTGCTAGTTGAGTAGTTGTGAATTTGATAAATGCTTGTGTTGAAGTTTGCAAGTCCCGTAGCATGCACGTATGGTAAACGTTATGTAACAAATTTGAAACATGAGGTGTGCTTTGATTGTCCTCCTTATGAGTGGCGGTCGGGGACGAGCGATGGTCTTTTCCTACCAATCTATCCCCCTAGGAGCATGCGCATAGTGCTTGGTTTCTGATGACTTGTAGATTTTTGCAATAAGTATGTGAGTTCTTTATGACTAATGTTGAGTCCATGGATTATACGCACTCTCACCCTTCCATCATTGCTAGCCTCTTGGTACCGTGCATTGCCCTTTCTCACATTGAGAGTTGGTGCAAACTTCGCCGGTGCATCCAAACCCTGTGATATGATACGCTCTTTCACACATAAACCTCCTTATATCTTCCTCAACCATACCTACCTATTATGGCATTTCCATAGCCATTCCGAGATATATTGCCATGCAACTTTCCAGCATTCCGTTTATCATGACAGATTCATCATTGTCATTGTAAGTGCATCTAGTGCCACCCCTAGTTGGTTTTGGAGTATTGACGACAAACCTGGTTGAGGGAGTAATGTGTTTGTGAGAATTGTAGGATAACACAGGTAGAAGTCCCTCATTGATTCGGTTTTCCTACCAGAGATGACCCCTAAAAATGTATGAAGACATTGAAGTCAAAGGTGGTATGTGAAGACATTCACTTTGAAGACTATGACAAGAGAAGACATTGCGTGAAGACTGTGGAGCGCGAAGACTTAGTTGTTTCGTCGTTCTTTTTCTTCTTTGTTGAGTCATAGGAACCACCGTACTGTTAAGTGGGGTCCAAGAGAACCAGTCAGAATGACTGAAGTGATGCTTAACCAAAATCCTATGTCTTCGAGCGAAGACAATGAGAGCAAATCTTATCCAGAGCTGGATAAGTCAGCTTTGCTTGTAGCCTAAGTAAAGTTGCCGTGTGTGTTTGAAATCTGACCATTGGAACATGTGTCAGTTCCTTAGTGACCCAGGGTCATTTTGGACAAATCAGGTCGGGTTGCCTAGTGGCTATAAATAGCCCACCCCCTACAACCATAAATGGTTTGCTGCTTAGAGTTAGTGTATGGCTTTTGTTGTTTGAGAGCAACCCACCTCGAAGCCTTTGAGAGAGAATTCCTTGCGAGGACAAAGCCCTAAACACCCAGAGCCAAAGAGTGTTAGGCATCACTTAAGTCTTCCTGTCTGTGTGATCTGAAGACTTATTACATTTGAGGACTGTGAATCCTCCAACCAGTTAGGCGTCACGTTCTGAGCATCCAAGAGTCATTGTGGATCACCGGTGAACAAAGTCTGTGAAGGTTTGGAAGTCTACCTTGAAGACTTACCAGAGTGATTGGGCGAGGACTGGGTGTCCTTAGCTCAAGGGGAATAAGGTGAAGACACGGTCTTCTGAGTTGAATCTCAGCCTTCCTAACCAGACATACAGTTGTCACAGCAACTGGAACTGGTCCAACAAATCATTGTCTTCAACGAGCCACCGGTTCCATTCTTCCCATCTCTTTATGTGCTGATTGGTCCTTGTGAAGTCATTGCCTGTTTGCATTAGTTATTTGTCTTCACTGTGTGACTACTTGTTCTGATTGGCTTCATACTATCTTCCATGCTGATCTATACTGCCTAGCTGCTATTAGTCTTTATGCTTTCATTTCATTGAATACTTGACTATGGCTAGCTTAGTGTAGTCTACCTTCCGCTGCATGGTAATAGGTTTATTTCTATCGATTGTCTTCGAAACTTCCATGTTTTGAAGACTTCCATAAAAATCGCCTATTCACCCCCCTCTAGTCGATCACTAGCACTTTCAATTGGTATCAGAGCAAGGTATTCCCTTGTTCTGTGTGATTCGTTTTAACCACCTGGAGTTTTAGCTATGTCGACTGTAGGGATAATCAAAGTCTCCGCTGCGTGCCCAGTCTTCGATGGAACTGAATATCCCTACTGTAAGAATAAGATGCGCATGCATCTTGAAGCCATTGATGTCGACCTCTGGTATGTCGTCAAGAATGGCGTCCCCAAGGCTGGTGAAGGTGTCACCGCTACTGATGTCAATAAGTTCGTTCAACTGGACTCCACTTCCAAGAACATCATCTGTGGTCATCTGACCAAAGGGAAGTATGGCCGTGTGAGTGCTCTGGAAACATCTAAGCTAGTCTGGGACTGGCTCTCCAAGGTCAACGAAGGCGTCTCAACCCAGAGAGATCAAAGAATCAGTGTCCTTCGCAACCTGTTCAACCACTTCAAGAGAAACGACAATGAGAATGTTCAGCTCACGTTTGATCGAATCACTGACATCACAAATGAGCTTCAAGCCCTCGGCGCTACTGAGATCACCAAGCATGAAGTCGTCAAGACACTCCTGAGATCACTTGACAGCTCGTTTGACACCCTAGCCCTGATGATTCAAGAACGCCCTGACTTCAAGACACTCGATCCGTCTGACATACTTGAAAGGCTCAACACACATGAGTTTTAGCTTTCTGAGAAAAGAGACATCTACGGTCCCAACTATGGGCGAACTCGTGCCTTGAAGGCAAAAGCTGTTTCCTCATCTGAAGAAGAATTTGAGTCAGTTCGGATGATCCTGAAGACATTGGAAAGGAGCTCGCTATGCTTGTGAAGAAGTTTCAAAAATTCACCAAGAAGAAAGGTTTCAGGAAGTCCTCACGATCCAGCTCAAGGAATGATGAAGCTTCTGCTCATGACTACAAGAAGAGAACATGTCACAAGTGCAAGAAACCTGGTCACTACATCTCTGAGTGTCCGCAGTGGGACAATGAGAACAAGAAGAAGAAGAGCAAGGAATATGATTCTGATGACAAGAAGAAGAAGAAATACTCAAAGCCTTCATCACACAAGAAGAGCTCATCTGGCATGGCTCGTGCGTTTGTTGGCAAGGAAATGGATTCACAGGAGGAGTCTGCTTCTGAGGAGGAGGAGGTGGAGTCTGAGGAGGAGTCCGATTCTGGTGTTGCAAGTCTGGCTACAGCATACGTTGCCAAGTCCATCTTCAACACTGAAGACAACGACTTCATCACCGACGCCGATGCAAATGACAAGGACAACTCCGCTCCCACCTACTGCTTCATGGCACGCGGTGCCAAGGTAAACACACGCACTACTCACTATCAAACATCCAGTGAAGATGACTCTGATTGTGGTTCCAAACCCAGCTATAAAACACTTGCTAAAATTGCAACTGAACAACAGAAAGCTATGGAACATATTCAAAAACTGTTAGACAAAAGCGATGATCTGTTAGACGCTAAAATGACTCGATCTCAGTCCTTAATTGAAGACATAAAAAATCTTCATGTTAAGTATGAGGAACTTGAAAGTCCTCATGAAACGCTCTCAACAACTCATGAAAAGCTTTCCTATGATTTTCTTCAAAGGAAGCAAGATCTTGAGAAATTGAGAGCGGCTCATGAAGATCTTCAAAAGGAAAACGAGTCACTTCGCGCCAAAAAGATCCGTTCCGCTCAGGAAGGATTTGAACCACCATGTATTAAATGCATTGAGCGTGACAACGCTACTTCTGTTGCTGGATGTTCTACTGCTGCTACTATTGCAATATCTTCAACTGTTGATGTGGTAACTAACCCCTCTGCTGAGGATACCACTGCTATTGCTGATGAAAATGCTAGGTTGAAGACATTGCTTGAAACAGGGATGTACAAAAGTCTCAAAGGTCATCAGACACTATGTGATATCCTCAAAAGGCAGATCCTGAACCGAAACCCTAGGAAAGAAGGTGTTGGGTTCAAAAGGAAAATGAATGCTGATGGCTCTTACTGGAAACCTGAGCAGCACCCCAAAACCACATGGGTTGCTGCAAAGGAACCTTCAGTGGATCCATCCACCCTATCTGGCTTCACTTGTGCTAATCCCATTGTTATTGATGAATCCTTTGATGCAAACTATAAACTGTTTAAGAATCAGAATGGTGAAGTGTTTGCCAGGTATATTGGTACTAACTGCAGGAACGGGCCACCTATGAAGAAAGTCTGGGTGCCGAAAAGGTGTTTGGAGAATCTTCCTGTGAATGTCGTTGAGGGAGTCCTGGATTAGGGGGTATCCAGACAACCGGATTATATCCTTTGGCCGGACTGTTGGACTATGAAGATACAAGATTGAAGACTTCGTCTCGTGTCCGGATGGGACTCTACTTGGCGTGGAAGGTAAGCTAGGCAATACGGATGTGTATATCTCCTCCTTTGTAACCGACCTTGTGTAACCCTAGCCCCCTTTGGTGTCTATATAAACCGGAGGGTTTTAGTCCGTAGGACAACACACAATCATACCATAGGCTAGCTTCTAGGGTTTAGCCTCTCCGATCTCGTGGTAGATCAACTCCTGTAATACTCATATCATCAAGAATAAATCAAGCAGGACGTAGGGTTTTACCTCCATCAAGAGGGCCCGAACCTGGGTAAAACATCGTGTTCCCTGCCTCCTGTTACCATCCGCCTTAGACGCACAGTTCGGGACCCCCTACCCGAGATCCGCCGGTTTTGACACCGACATTGGTGCTTTCATTGAGAGTTCCTCTGTGGCATCGCCGTAAGGAAGGATGCCTTGTCTCGTTGTTAAAAGCAACATCACTGCCGGGGGAGCTCTGGCTGTCGGCCAAACTCTCCGGCTAGGCAGTTTTGTCATGACTGCCTGTTCGGCCGCTGCACCGACGATGACTTCTCGGGTCATCAAAAACAGCCTCCACGTCGGCTCAGAAGTCGCCGAGCGGATGGATCCAATGGAGCTCTCTTCCCTAAACAAACTCTTGGATCGCATCGCCGCCTTGGGAGTCGCTACAAACTATGATCGGATTGGGCTTAAACCTGATCAAAGGGAGATTAACTCTCCACCGATCACCCATCACGTTGCGGTGGTGGAGGAACAATGCGGCAACTCTTCCTCTATTTTGAGGACTAACTATGTATGGATTCCTGAGCTCTCCGAGCCGGATACCCGCTTACAGGAGGACATTACCCAAGCCCTGAACCTAGAATCAGGCAGCGGGCCAAATTTATCGGGTAACACTCCGGAACCCGAACTTCCAAGATTGGAAACTCCTCGGCCCCTGGGTCTCAGATCGGGTAGGGATTCGGACTCAAATCCACCCACCCACCCAGATATAAACGATCTTTCCCACATCAGGGAAGAGCCCCATGAAACAATACATCATTATTGGGCCAGATCCCTCCTTGTGATGGACAAGGTTAAGGACTATCACGAGGAAGATGCAGTCTCACTTTTCTGCAATAATTGCACGGACAAGGGAATCCTTAACGCCTTAAGTCGCCGTGACATATCACGCTTTGCTGACTTGGCGTCAATAGTATGAAAGTACTGTGCGATGGAAAGCGCCTGGAAAACCGAAAATTTTTTTTGGGATAATCCGACTCCGAATATACACCTAGTCCGAAATAAAAGGGTGCACTATCATAAGACGCCCGAGCTAGTTGCAAAGAAACAGAAACCCTCTACAGGGCATGGAACCGTACTGGAGGGGTGGCTTAACAGACCCTGCAAAATTCACAGTACAACGGATACAATACCAACACACAGCCTTAGAGCATGTTGGATACTCTGGCAGGTGGCCAAAAGTGGTGAGGATCTTCTTATCCCAAATGCCACAAAGCACCATCCCGTGGATAATAAAACAATGTTAACAGTCTTTGAGACCTTTGCGTCAAATAATAGGCGCAAGCGAACACTCCGCAGCATGGCCGAAATCTGCCATGTAGCAGCAATAAATCCATGGAGTGACACGGCTATTACCTTCAATGCCAGTGACGAACCTAAATTCCGAACAGCCCGAGCACCAGCTGCATTGGTCCTTAGTCCAATTGTGGATGGCTTTCGACTCACCAAAGTACTCATGGACGGCGGTGGTGGATTAAACCTCATCTATGAGGAAACTCTTCAAAAAATGGAAATAGACTGGAACTGCATTAAGCAAAGTAGCAGAACCTTCAGGGGAATCATACCCAGTCGGGAGGCACGATGCGCTGGGAAAATCACACTAGATGTGGTATTCGGTACATCAGAGAATTACAGGTCCGAAGAAATTACATTTCAAGTGGCCCCGTTCAGCAGTGGATACCACACCCTTTTAGGACGTGAGGCGTTCACGATCTTCCAAGCCATACCCCATTACGGGTACATGAAGCTCAAAATACCCGGGCCCAACGGAATCATCACCCTCGCTAGTGATCCGGACACAGCACTCCGAGCCGAAAACAAAACAGCCGCACTGGCCCTCGAGGCATTATGCGAAGCCCTCTCGACCGAGGAGCTAACCACGCTACGCTCCACAGTGGACATGGACGACGTGATACTCGATAAGAGATCCAAGTCCACCTCTTTTAAACCAGCGGATGAAATAGTCAAATTCCAAGTCCACCCAACGGACCCTACAAAAACAGCCTCCATCGGGGCATAGTTAAAATCCGCCGTGGACGCCGCACTACGAGAGGTCCTGCGCGAGAATTGGGACATATTCGCCTGGCACCCCTCAGACATGCCAGGAATCCCACGCAGGCTGGCCGAGCATAGCCTCAATATCATAAAGGGATTCAAGCTGGTCAAGCAAGCTCTTCGACGTTTCTCCGAACCTAAGAGACATGCCATGGGAGAGGAACTAGCCAAGTTATTGGAGGCCGGATTCATCAGAGAGATAAAACACCCGGACTGGCTAGCAAACCTGGTGATGGTACCAAAGAAGGATAAATCCTGGTGCCTTTGTGTCGATTTCAAGGACCTCAATAAAGCTTGCCCAAAGGATCCCTTCCCCCTCCCCCGCATCGACCAAATTATCGATGCTACCGCAGGACACGAGTCATTGTGTTTCCTCGACGCATACTCCGGTTACCACCAAATCAAGATGGCGTAGTCTGACCAAGCCGCAACAGCATTCATCACACCATACGGTCCCTTCTGTTTCAACACAATGCCTTTTGGGCTCAAAAACGCCGGCGCAACATATCAGCGCATGATTCAGACATGTCTAGAGAAACAAATCGGCAAAATAGTAGAGGCATACATAGACGACGTGGTCGTCAAAACCAAACACATCGACTCTTTGATAGACGACTTGAGGCTCACATTCGGCAACCTCCGAACATACGACATTAAGCTCAATCCAGAAAAATGCGTCTTCGGCGTACTAGCCGGAAAGCTCCTGGGTTTCATTGTCTCAAGTAGAGGTATTGATGCTAACCCGGCCAAAATCCGAGCTTTGTCACAGTTGGCTACCCCAACAGACCTCAAACAAATCCAAAAGTTAACAGGATGCGTGGCGGCTCTAAGCCGCTTTATCTCCCGCTTAGGAGAAAAGGCTTTACCCCTTTATCGCCTCCTCCAGCGCACCGAACACTTTGAGTGGACGGACGCTGCCACAGCCGGATTGGAAGAAATAAAGGCCATTTTGGCAACCAACCCAATCCTGGCCGCGCCAAACATCGGCAAACCAATGCTGTTGTACATTGCGGCAACCCATCAAGTTGTAAGCGCAGTGCTCGTCATCGAACGAGAAGCTGACGGACATAAATTCCCTCTTCAAAAGCCGGTATACTATGTATCCACTATCCTCACTCCATGCAAATCACGGTACCCACATTATCAAAAGATAGCCTACGCGGTATTCATGGCATCCCGGAAGTTGCGACACTACTTTCAAGAGTGTTCGATTACAGTAGCCTCGGAAGTGCCACTTAATGATATTTTAAACAATCGCGACGCTACGGGCCGGATTGCCAAATGGGCTATTGAGCTCCTTCCGTTCGACATAACATACACGACGAGCCATTAAGTCGCAAGTATTGGCCGACTTTGTCGCCGAATGGACGGAGGCCGAACTCCCTAAAGAGTACAGCGCATACTCCAGTTGGATCATGCACTTCGACGGTTCTAAAATGCTGGCTGGTCTAGGGGTTGGCGTCGTCCTGACGTCCCCAACCGGAGATACCGTTTAGTACGTACTGCAAATATTGTACACAGACTCCAACAACGCAACCGAATACGAAGCCCTGTTGCATGGTCTTCAGATGGCAGTCTCCATGGGCATTCAATGCCTGGAGGTGCGTGGGGATTCAAACCTTGCAATATCCCAAATAAATGTAGACTTCGACGCCAAGGATCCGAAAATGGCGGCCTACCGAAATGTCGTCCTAAAAATGTCAGCTCGGTTCGAGGGGCTCGAATTTCACCATGTAGCTCGGGAAAACAATCAGGCGGCGGATATCCTCGCCCGCATCGGCGCAAAACGCGATGCGGTCCCCCCCAACATCTTTCTGGAAAGGCTGTTCAAGCCATCCGTAGTATGGGAAGGGGACACCGGTAACCATAGTCCGGACCCGGCCAAAATGTCCGATACCGAATACTCTAACACAATCGGAGGCCCCGCCACCGAAATCACACCTTCAGCCCACGTAATAATGGCCATTATAGCCCCGTGGACAGAACCATTCCTGGCCTACCTAACTAGGCAGGAACTTCCGGAGGACCAAAATGAGGCACGCTGCATAGTGCGGCGATCTAAGGCCTATAGGGTCCACGAGGGAGAATTGTATAAAAAAAGCACTACCAGAGTCCTTCAAAGGTGGATCTTCAAAGAGGAAGGGGAAAACCTTTTAGCAAAAATCCACGTCGTACTCGGCGGTCACCATGCCGCAGCCCGGGCTCTTGTAAGCAAGGCCTTCCGTACAGGATTCTATTGGCCAACGGCTCGGGCAGATACACATGACTTGGTCCAATGTGATGTCCGAATAATTAAGCTACAGTAAACCCCTGCTAATGGTGCCATGTCATCACATTACTATTGCTAATCCTTACTTGATCCAAATCACTGTTCATGTTCAAACTCAAATTCAAAGTCAAAAATTCAAATTTGCCAAACATGAAAACTAAAATGTTCAAAGTGTGGCAAATTATCCCCGGTATTTTGCATGTTGGAACCAACCTCTTTTGGATTCCCAAAGTGCCCCTAGAAAATTGTTTAGTGGTCCCACATCAATTAAATTGGCCTTTTTTCTAAAAATGGTTACGCAACTCCTTTGGACCCCAAACTTTTTGGTGTCATCTCAAGTTATTGTGTTAAAATTTATGTGCCAAGTTTTGTTCAAAGCAAAAATCATTTGATGTCCCAACTAGATGCAAAACAGGGAAAGGTAATAGAAACAATTTGTTTTTTTAAGAGGAAAAGCCTTCCCCCCCTCCTCCCCTGGGCCTTGGCCCAACTAGCCACTAGGCCGGCCCAGCACGCCCCTGTTTCCCCCTTACCCTGTTCACTACAGCCGTGGCTGCCACCGATGCCCGCCACGGCACCGGTCGGCACCGTGGCGACCATCCGCCGGCGAACCGCCCCCTACTAGACCCTGGCGCGCCCCCGCTAACCCTAACACGCCCCTCCCTCGCTCTCTCCCCCACACCCTCGCGCCCCATCTTCCTCTCCGCCTCGCCCGAGCGCTGCCATTGCCCTGGCCACCTCGCCGGCGTGCTCTCCGTCGACACCGCGACATGGGAAGGCGTCCACGAGCTCCGCAGCTCCCCTCTGCATCGACTACGGCCACCAGTTCAAGCCGGGCGCCCCCACATCGCTGGATCCGAGCTCTCTTCCCCGTCGGCCGCCGTGCGCCTCCCGCCATCGATCCCGTCTCCCTGCGCTCCTAAACCGCTCAATGAGCCTTTCTTGAGCTCCACGGTGAGCTTCCGCTTCTCTTCCCTCCCTTAGCGCCGTCTCTCGTAGCCCGTAGCCCTGCCGCCATCGTTGGCCGAACGCCTCCGCCGCTAACCTCGTCGCCGGCCCCGTGCCGGCGACCATTTGGTCCAGCCCCGCTGCCTTTAGCTGGCGTACAAGCCCAGGGACCCAACGCGCTCCTCCGCGGGCTTTGCCGTGCCCAGCTTCGCCGGTTCCATCGACGCCCGAGCGCCATGGCCGCCCCTGGCCTCGCCTCCAACTGCCGCCTGCTCCTGCCCATGGCTACGCCCGCCTGCTCCTCGCGCGCGGACGTCCGGCCGTGCAGCCCCGCGCCCCTGCCCCTCGCTGCTAGTTGCGCTGCTGCTCACTACTTGGCCGCTGCTTGCTGCTCTGCGTACCTGCTACTGCGTCGCTGCACTGCTTGCTACTGTAGCTGCTGCTAGTTAGCTTTGCAATTTCTACGTTGACTAAGCCCCTAAACAGCCCCTAATCAGCGTTTAAATAGTTGTTAATATTTGTAAAAATAATATGATTTGGTAGTAGACTTGTCAAGGCTCAAATGTTTCCATTGTACCGAATCCAGTTGATGCATGGATTAATTCCTATGAAAATCGTAAATTGCTATCTTATGTTAAAAAGAGAACATATTTAACCTCTAGCATCGTGTGTTGCGTGTTGTGTATGTGTGCCGTGCGTGTGGCCGGCTGGGTTCTGCCCAGTAGTGGCCGGCCCTTGTTAGTACTAGGGTTAGCTAGTAGTATTAATTAGTGCTAAGTTAGTTTAGTAGTAGATGACATGTAGGCCTCATTAAATAAATTGGGTTTAATTAATTGTTTAGGTAAATAGTCCATGACATGTGGGTCACAGCTCTTCTTTTGACTAGTCAAATTGACTTGGTCAACCCGTATTAAAAGTAATTTAGAAAATCTAGAATATTGTTTAATCTTTGAAAATTTAATAGAAAATAAACCATAGCTCGGATCGAAAAACTTTATACATGAAAATTGCTCAGAACGACGAGACGAATCTGAATACGTGGTCCGTTTACCTGTGAGATGCCTCTATCTATCTGAACATGGAACTTTCCCTCTTCGGGCATCTGTTTGACACAGGTCCGAAACCGGGAAAATATTCCCGGTTGACTTCCCCCTTCACCTGTATCGTGTAGCACCGCGTTAGAACACGTCTAGCTCTGCCTGTTGTCCTGTTATGCACTTGCTTGCTATGTATTTACTGTTTCTTCCCCCTCTTCTCTTCGATAGACCCCGAGACCGATGCCGCCCCTGTGATCGACTACGTCGACGACGACCCCTCCTTGCCAGAGCAACCAGGCAAGCCCCCCCTTTGATCATCCCGATATCGCCCATTCCATTCTCTCATGCTTGCATTAGATATTGCTACTGTTATTGTTTGCTCCTATTCTGCTGCATAGCCTGTTTATTGTAACCTACTATTGTTACCTACCTGCTTATCCTAAACTGCTTAGTATAGGTTGGTTAGAGACCCATCAGTGACCCCCCCCACTTGACCCGACTGCCCCGCTGGATTATCAGAAGACCCGATCAACGGGATCGAAGACCAGGCCCCGACACCTCACGTCACATCACGCCCCTTTGTTGCTCGACTCTGTAGAGTTACCATCGAGTGCCGAGGGTGGAACCTCATACATCACTCCTGATGAGATCTCTGTAGAGTAGCTATTCGGTCGTGGTCATCGAGGGTGATTTCCTCCTTAACCACCTCTGATACGACTCTGTCGTGCAACCCCTCAAGTGTGAACCTCTAGGGTGGTTCTTCTTACGTTCACCTTGATGTTTACATCGAGTGGGAATCCGACAAGGGTGATTCCTCAGGTTTTCTCCCTTGGTGTTAGACACACGGTTACTATGGTTACTATGACTTTGCACTGGACCCTGTTACTAAAGACGGGTTGGCCCTGAGGGGTACCCGCGCGAGCTTAATTGCGAGTGATGTGGAGTCGGGCGGACTTGGAAGGTGCCCGCGAGATAATTACGAGGCGTGGCCGGGCATTCCTAGTCCTTGTCGCAAGTCCTCGAGACGGGGCAACGGGGTCACATCTTTCGTGAGTCTCTGCTTGTTACCGCGCGTTCCTAATCCACTACGATTTGAATATTTGATCCGAGGGGCCTCTGGCCTGATAGCACTAACCATCACGTGGGCATAGTATGGGCGTTCTGCGTCGTATGCATCAGCCGAAGCTTAATAGACGTCAGCGATTGAGCGGCGCGCGCCGGGTTGGACTGCGTAAGCACCTGCCTTGTTGAAGGAGGTAGCTAGGTCTGCTCACCGGCTGCCCACGCAACGTGCAGGAGTTCCCGGGGAGATGTCCCATGACCCCTGGGGGCATAGGTTTAGTCCGGCGTGCTGGCCTCTCTATTAAGCCTAGGTTGGGTTGCGGCGTATTGTTTGGCCGAGGCCGGACATGACCCAGGAAAGTGTGTCCGGCCGGAGTTAATCGAGCGTGGTGGGTAAGTTGGTGCACCCCTGCAGGGAAGAAAACATATATCGATAGCCTGTCCTACGGTAACGGACACTTGGAGTTGTATCCCGATCGATACAACTAGAACTGGATACTTGTGATGAGAACTGGATGGTGATGAGAATTGGATTGTGATGATAACTGGATAGTATGGCTCTGGGATTGCTTTCTCGCAGGGAGTCGAGAAAGGATCTTCGGCCGAGGTTGATAACACTACTACTACTTTACTTTATGCTACTCTACTCCCTCCTGTTGCTGCAAGATGGTGGTTTCCAAAAGATGCTAGTCTTCGATAGGACTAGGCCTTCTCTCTATTCTGGCATTTTTGCAGCCCAGTCCACATATACAACCTTCCTTTGATAATGTTGCATATGTAGTGTAGATCCTTGCTTGCGAGTACTTTGGATGAGTACTCACGGTTGCTTTGCTCCCCCTTTTCCCCCTTTCTTCTTTTTTCCGGTTGATGCAATCAGATGTCGGAGCCCAGGAGCCAGATGCCACCGCCGATGCCTACTACTACGTGGAGACCGGCGACGACCAGGAGTAGTTAGGAGGCTCCCAGGCAGGAGGCCTTGCCTTTTCGATCGTAGATGCTTTTGTGCTAGCCTTCTTAAGGCAAACTTGTCTAACTTATGTCTGTACTCAGATATTGTTGCTTCCGCTGACTCTTGTGTATTCGAGTTTATGTATTCGAGCCCTCGAGGCCCCTGGCTTGTAATATAAAGCTTGTATTATTTTAATTTGTGTCTAGAGTTGTGTTGTGATATCTTTCCGTGAGTCCTTGATCTTGATCGTACACGTTTGCGTGTATGATTAGTGTACGATTGAATCCAGGGTGTCACATCCAATGTTGCGCCGGTTGCCAGCTCTTTGCAAATCAAAGCCACATGCCACCCACCGCCCTTCAAACAATCCCCATTACGTGGCCCTTCGCAGTCTAGGGGCTTGACATGGTTGGACCCCTTAAAGGGGGAACCCACAAGAAAAATACTTACTGGTCATAGTGGATAAATTCACCAAATGGATAGAGGCCAAGCCTGTTAAAACAGCCGAATCCAGACCAGTGATAGACTTCATATCTCAGGTCGTACACCGTTATGGCGTCCCCCACAGCATCATCACTGACAACGACACAAACTTCACAGCCGATGAGGTAAAACTCTGGTGCAGCAAAATGGGCATCAAGCTCGATTATGCTTCAGTCTATCACCCACAAACCAACAGCCAAGTCGAGCGAGCAAACGGTCTTATAATGAGCGGCATTAAACCCAGATTAGTGCGTTCCTTAACGGAGTCTAACACTGATACGTCTCTGTCGTATCTACTTTTCCAAACACTTTTGCCCTTGTTTTGGACTCTAACTTGTTTGATTCGAATGGAACTAACCCGGACTGACGCTATTTTCAGCAGAATTGCCATGATGTTGTTTTATGTGCTGAAAACAAATATTCTCGGAATGACCTGAAACTTCACGGAACATCTTAGAAAAAATAATAAAAAATCCTCGCCAAAGATGAAGACCAGGGGGCCCACACCCTTCTCACGAGGGTGGGGGCGCCCCCCCAGGGCGCGCCCCCTACCTCGTGGCCCCCCTGGATGCCCTCCGATGCCAACTCCAACTCTATATATTTGCTTTTGAAGAGAAAAAATCAGGGAGAAGAAATCATCGCGTTTTATGATACGGAGCCGCCGCTAAGCCCTAAAACCTCTCGGGAGGGCTGATCTGGAGTCCGTTCGGGGCTCCGGAGAGAGGGATTCGTCGCCGTCGTCATCATCAACCATCCTCCATCACCAATTTCATGATGCTCACCGCCGTGCGTGAGTAATTCCATCGTAGGCTTGCTGGACGGTGATGGGTTGGATGAGATTTATCATGTAATCGAGTTAGTTTTGTTAGGGTTTGATCCCTAGTATCCATTATGTTCTGAGATTGATGTTGCTATGACTTTGCTATGCTTAATGCTTGTCACTAGGGCCCGAGTGCTATGATTTCAGATCTGAACCTATTATGTTTCATGAATATATGTGAGTTCTTGATCCTATCTTGCAAGTCTATAGTCACCTACTATGTGTTATGATCCGGCAACCCCGAAGTGACAATAATCGGGACCACTCCCGGTGATGACCATAGTTTGAGGAGTTCATGTATTCACTATGTGATAATGCTTTGTTCCGGTTCTCTATTAAAAGGAGGCCTTAATATCCCTTAGTTTCCAATAGGACCCCGCTGCCACGGGAGGGTAGGACAAAATATGTCATGCAAGTTCTTTTCCATAAGCACGTATGACTATATACGGAATACATGCCTACATTACATTGATGAAGTGGAGCTAGTTCTGTGTCACCCTATGTTATGATTATTATATGATGAACCGCATCCGGCATAATTATCCATCACTGATCCGGTGCCTACGAGTTTTCCATATATTGGTTTACGCTTATTTACTTTCCCGCTGCTACTGTTACAATTACCACAAAATACCAACATTACTTTTACTGTCTTTACTTTTGTTGCTGCTACCACCACTATCATATTACTTTGCTACTAAACACTTTGCTGCAGATACTAAGTTTCCAGGTGTGGTTGAATTGATAGCTCAGCTGCTGATACTTGAGAATATTCTTTGGCTCCCCTTGTGTCGAATCAATAAATTTGGGTTGAATACTCTACCCTTGAAAGCTGTTGCGATCCCCTATACTTGTGGGTTATCAAGACTAATTTCTGGCACCGTTGCCGGGGAGCATAGCTCTATTCTTTGAGTCACTTGGGATTTATATCTGCTGGACATTATGAAGAACTTGAGAGATCCAAAAACCAAGATCTATCCCTCAACTACGATGGGAGGTAAGGAACTGCCATCTAGCTCTGCACTTGATTCACCTTCTGTTATGAGTAAGTTATCGACACCTACACCTGCTTCTGCTATTCGTTCTGATATGTCACATGTTATTAATGATGCCACTTCTGCTATGCATGATACTTATGATGAAACTGCTTCTATGCCTGATACTATTGTGCCCCTTGATGAATTTATTGAGGAACAAATTGCTAGGGCTAGAGAAAAAGAAATTATTGAATCTGAATACGATGATGATAGTGATGATGAAAATATGCCTGTTATTCCCGAGGGCTATCTTTTGATATGGAATTTTCTGCCGCTATTTTAGCTTGCAAAGATAGATATGAGCTTAAGAGGTTATTAGTTAAATGGAACAAAGAATCACTTAGTGATAAAATGAAACCCGACCCTGCTTTTGCTACTTCACCTATTTGTGTTCCTGATAAGGATTATGAATTCTCTGTTGATCCTGATATAATTACTCTGGTTGAATCTGATCCGTTTTATGGCTATGAATCTGAAACTGTTGTGGCACATCTTACTAAGTTAAATGATATAGCTGCCCTGTTTACTAATGATGAGAGATCGCGTTACCTCTATATACTCAAAATATTTTCATTCTCATTAAAGGGTGATGCTAAGATATGGTTTAATTCTCTTGATCCTGGTTGTGTGCGTAGTCCCCAGGATATGATTTATTACTTCTCTGCTAAATATTTCCCTGCTCATAAGAAACAAGCTGCTTTGAGGGAAATATGCAACTTTGTGCAAATTAAAGAAGAGAGTCTCCCACAAGCTTGGGGGAGGCTTCTCAAGTTAGCTTTGCCTGATCATCCTCTTAAGAAACCTGAAATACTTGATATCTTTTATAATGGACTAACCGATGCTTTCAGAGATTACCTGGATAGTTGTGCTGGTTCTCTTTTCAGGGAAAGAACACCGGATGAAGCTGAAATTCTATTGAATAATATATTGACAAATGAAAATAATTGGGCACCTCCTGAGCCAGCTCCTGAGCCAACTCCTGCTCCAATTACTGAACCTATTCTTAAACAAACTCCGAAGAAGAGAGGTGTTCTATTCCTCAGTCCCAAAGATATGCAAGAGGCAAATAAATCTATGAAAGAAAAAGGTATTAAATCTGAAGACGTTAAGAATTTACCTCCTATTGAAGAAATACATGGTCTTTATTCACCGCCTGTTGAAGAAGCTTATGATCTTAATTCTTTATTTACTGAAGAACCTCCTGATCCCGATATCCCGACACAGGTAGTAAAGGTAAGTTCTCTCTATAGATATGATAAAGCTGAAGTCCCTCCTACTAAACTTGCTAGTGAGTGCTTGGATGAGTTTGATAACTTTATGTTTGAGCAAGACGACTTCAATGCTTATTTTGGTAGACAATTAAAAGAAAATTCTTATATGATTAGACGCTTGGCTGATTATATGGCTAATATTAAAGGTGAACTTAAACTTGTTAGCAAATATGCTTCTATGGTTACCACTCAAGTAGAACAAGTACTTAAGGCTCAAAAAGCAGTGCTTGATGAAATGAATAGTAAGAAAAATGATTATACTGTTAGAGTGGCTACTAGAACTAGTAGAATGACTCAGGAACCTTTGTATCCTGAAGGCCACCATAAGAGAATCGAGTAAGATTCTCAAAGAAATAATATTGATGTTCCTAGTTCTTCCAAAAAGAAGAAGAAGAAAAATGATAGAACTGTGCAAACTTCTAGTGAACCTATTACTGAACCACCTGATAATCCAAATGACATTTCTATGTCTGATGTTGAAACACAATCTGGTAATGAACATGAACCTAATGAAAATATTGATAATGATGTTCATGATGATGCTCAACCTAGTAATGATAATGACGTAGAAGTTGAACCTGCTATTGATCTTGATAACCCACAATCAAAGAATCAACGTTATGATAAAAGAGACTTTGTTGCTAGGAAACATGGTAAAGAAAGGGAACCTTGGGTTCAGAAACCCATGCCTTTTCCTCCGAAACCATCTAAGAAAAAGGATGATGAGGATTTTGAACGCTTTGCTGAATGATTAGGCCTATCTTTTTGCGTATGCGATTAACTAATGTGCTCAAAACAAATCCTTGTGCTAAATATATGAAGGATATCATTACTAATAAAAGAAAGATACCGGAAGCTGAAATTTCCATCATGCTTGCTCATTATACTTTTAAGGGTGGAATACCAAAGAAACTTGGGGACCCTGGAGTACCTACTGTACCCTGCTCCATTAAAAGAAATTATATTAAAACTGCTTTATGTGATCTTGGAGCCGGTGTTAGTGTTATGCCTCTCTCTTTATATCGTAGACTTGACTTGAATAAGCTGACACCTACTGAAATATCTTTGCAAATGGCTGATAAATAAAGTGCTACACCCGTTGGTATTTGTGAGGATGTGCCTGTTGTGGTTGCAAACATTACTATTTTAACGGACTTTGTTATACTTGATATTCCCGAGGATAATAGTATGTCTATTATTCTCGGAAGACCTTTTCTTAATACTGCAGGGGCTGTTATTGATTGCAACAAAGGCAATGTCACTTTTCATGTTAATGGTAATGAGCATACGGTACACTTTCCGAGGAAACAACCTCAAGTTCATAGTATCAATTCTATTGGAAAAATTCCATCAATTATATTTGGAGGTTTTGAATTTCCTCTTCCTACTGTCAAAATATGATATACTTATTATTGGGGATGTGCATATCCCCATTGAGGTAACTTAGTGCTATTCGAAATTTCTCCGGTTTCATGATTATCGGAATGAGTTTGTTAACAAGACTTGATCAACCTTGTTAGTGGATTCTTTTTGATGAGCTTGAGATGGATGAAACTAGAAGCACAACCCTCTGTACCCCACTTTTACTTTTTGTTAATTATATTAAATAAAGTAAAAATAGTATTTTTCTGTCTGTTTTCCGACTTATCCGTGCAATATAAAAATATCCCAAAAATAATAGTCCTCAGAATGCCATGCCAATTTAATATGATTTTTTCGGGAATATTTGAGAATTTACTGTGCAAAAATTACCGCGGGAGGAACTGCCACCTGGCCACGAGGGTGGTGGGCGCCCCCCCTATAGGGCACCCCCCCTGCCTCATGGGCCCACGGTGGCCCTCCTCCACTTATCCCAGCACCCATCTTCTTCCTTTGTCTCACACAAACCCGAAAAACCAACTCAAGCACGAGTTCCAGCCACTTTTGCTGTGATTTCCGATCTCCTTTGCTCAAAGCACCTCTCGCAAAACTGCTTGGGGAGATTGTTACTTGGTATGTGACTCCTCCATTGGTCCAATTAGTTTTTGTTCTAGTGCTTTATTCTTTGCAAAATTGTGCTGCATAGGTGACCATGTTCTTGAGCTTGCATGTCAAATTTATACGGTTCCAAGTAGTTCTAATGCTTGATATAGGCTCTAGGCACTTGTAGGAGTAGTTGCTATCGGTTTTATTGAAGTTGGTTTACTTTTGTTTGAAGTTACTAAAAATTTCAGAACTTTTCAGAGAAAAACAATATGCTTAGGAAGATGTTCCAAGGTGGTTCTTCTAAGAAGCAAGGACCCAGGATTGCTATGCGCGATGCTGACAAGGATCCACCAAGAGATGCTCCAGTACGGCCTTGCGAATGGCCGTCGGAAAATTTTATGGACCGTGCGGGAATTAAAGAAGAATTCAAAGCATATTTGCGCAATGTTGGTCTTGAGGATTTTGAGGCTAACAAATGCCCCCAGTATCATGATCTCACAAGTTCATTTGTGAGGAGGTTTGAGTATTCATCTTCGCGTAATTCTCCTTCAGTCATGTTTGATCTCTATGACAAATCTTATACCATGGACTTAGATGATTTCACTTCTGCTTGCAAACTTCCATCATGGGGTAGTGTTAGGGATCCCCCTAAATCTGAATTTAGAAACTTTCTTGCTAGTATAACTGTGGGGGAATCTAGAGATATAACGCATGCTACCATAGGGAGCATTCACTTTCCTACTATACATTATTTTGCTCTCTTCATCGGTAGATGCATAAATGCTAAGGATGAAGCATGTCACATGTGTGTCCCTGATCTTAGCATTCTCAGGAGTGCTGTGTTAGGAGACCAATCTTATCATATGGGAGCTATTGTAGCTCGTAGGTTGCATCATAATAGACATAATGAAGATTTCTTTGGAGTAATTTATGCAACCCGCTTAGCCCATTTTATTGAGATAGACATTCGTTAGGGTGATACAGAGTTGCCTCCTGCATATTTAGATTATGACTCTATGACTTTGCACCAGTTTGTCGAGAGGCCTGAATCACCTCTCTTATATCGTTTAATTTTGATAAATGACGCGTTTTCCGTATTACTCTCCCTGCTCCTGCCTTCTTTGATTCACAGACAAAAAGAAGATATGTTATTACCAGAGAGGAGGCAGAAGAGTACGAGAGGAAAGCGGAGGCAGCTCGACTCCATGCTGCAACTCAGCAGGCGATAACCGCTGCACATCAGTATGATCCCAACTATTCTTCCTCATCACAGTATGACCCCAACAACTATTATTATGGATATCCGCCAGGCCAGCCGTGGCCATAGACCAACTTAGGCCAAAAGCCTAAACTTGGGGGAGTACGTATTTCTCACCGACATTACATTTATGTTCACACA
Source organism: Triticum urartu (assembly GCF_003073215.2). NCBI lineage: Eukaryota > Viridiplantae > Streptophyta > Magnoliopsida > Poales > Poaceae > Triticum > Triticum urartu. Next base: position 330,081,900 of record NC_053026.1, read on the forward strand.
CACTCATTGCTAGATGTCGGTGCTCATACTTTTTCACTGTAATATCCATGCTAGTTTATTTTCTTTTTCCTTCTTTCTTTTTGTGTGTTTGTTAAACCTTAAGAAAAACCAAAAAAAATAGTAGTAGTTTATTTTTCTGCTGTAGTAGTAATAATTAAAAAGGAAACCCAAAAATATTTTCCGTTCTTCTTTTGCTTGTTGGGAGCTTTCCCGTGTAAATAGTTTTATTTTTTTTCTTTTCTTTGGGGGTCAGTAGGAGGAGACCATAATTAAATTGTTGAAGTGGCTCTTATATGCATTATTGTTGATTTAACCCAGAGCCCATATTGCCTTGTCTTCTCCTGTCTATTGAATGCTCGCAGATTCCAGCTTAGTCCAATGCACATGCACTCTTATTATTATTCACATCGTTCGGTCATGCAAGTGAAAGGCAATTATGATGATATATGATGGACTGACTAAGATGAGAAAAGCTGGTATGAACTCGACCTCTTTTGTTTTTGTAAATATGATGAGTCCCTCGTTCTTGATTCAGCTTATTATGAATAAACATGTTTGCAATGACAATTAGAGATCGTAGTTGCTTGTGCCATGCTTGATTAGCTATGAGTTATAATGATTTACCTTGTGTGCCAACATGCTATTGAGATGGTTATGATGTGGTATGATGGGGTGGTATCCTCCTTCGAATGATTTAAGTGACTTGACTTGGCACATGTTCACGCATGTAGTTGAAACAAATCAACATAGCCTTCACGATATTTATGTTCATGGTGGATTATATCCTACTCATGCTTGCATCCAATGTTTATTAATTTTAATGCATGTAGATGGCTGTTGTTGCTCTCTAGTTGGTCGCTTCCCAGTCTTTTGCTAGCCTTCACCTGTACTAAGCGGGAATACTGCTTGTGCATCCAATCCCTTAAACCCCAAAGTTATTCCAGATGAGTCCACTATACCTTCCTATATGCGGTATCTACCTGCCGTTCCAAGTAAATTTGTATGTGCCAAATTCTAAACCTTCAAATAAACATTCTGTTTTGTACGCTCGAATAGCTCATGTATCAACCAAGGTTGTCCTTATCTTCCGTGTTAGGCGGGTTATTCTCAAGAGGGGTGGACTCCGCTCCTCACTCACGAGAAAATGGCTGGTCACCGGGATGCCCAGTCCCATGCTTTATGCAAACTAAATCAAAATTAATTGCAAGCAAAACTCCCCCTGAGACCTGATGTATGTTGGAGGTACTTGTTGTTTCGAGCAAGCCGTGGATTGATGCTTGTTGGTGGAGGGGGAGTATAAACTTTACCATTCTGTTTTGGAACCGCCTATAATGTGTTTAGCATGGAAGATATCGCCATCTCTTAGTTGTTACGTTGACAATGAAAGTATACCGCTCAAAATACAATTTATCTGTATTTCAAAATCTAGCTCTAGCACCTCTACAAATCCCTGCTTCCCTCTGCGAAGGGCCTATCCATTTATTTTTATGTTGAGTCATCACCCTCTTATTAAAAAGCACTAGTTGGAGAGCACAGCCGTCATTTGCATTCATCACTGTTAATTTATATTGGGTATGACTATGATTGGATCTCTTTTACCATGAATTACAATGTCTAGTCAGTCCTTGATCTTTAAAGGTGCTTTGCATTTATGTTTTGCCGTCTCAGAAAGGGCTAGCGAGATACCATCTTGTTATATCATATTATGATTGTTTTGAGAAAGTGTTGTCATCCGAGATTTATTATTATGACTTCCTAGTTGATTATGCTATTGATATGAGTAATTATGAGACCCGAGAATTATTGCAAATGTGGTTAGTCATGATCTATGCTGAAAACTTGAATGCTGGCCTGACATAGTTACAACAACAAGAGCAAACATAGTTTGTAAAAGTTTTTCTTTCTTTCTTTCAGTTTGTCAACTGAATTGCTTGAGGACAAGCAAGGGTTTAAGCTTGGGGGAGTTGATACGTCTCCGTCGTATCTACTTTTCCAAACAATTTTGCCCTTGTTTTGGACTCTAACTTGTATGATTCGAATGGAACTAACCCGGACTGACGCTGTTTTCAGCAGAATTACCATGATGTTGTTTTATGTGCAGAAAACAAATATTCTTGAAATGACCTGAAACTCCACGGAACATCTTAGAAAAAATAATAACAAATCCTCGCCAAAGATGAAGACCAGGGGGCCCACACCCTTCTCACGAGGGTGGGGGGAGCCCCCCCTAGGGCGCGCCCCCCTACCTCGTGGCCCCCCTGGATGCCCTCCGACGCCAACTCCAACTCTATATATTTGCTTCCAGAGAGAAAAAAATCAGGGAGAAGAAATCATCGCGTTTTACGATACGGAGCTGCCGCCAAGCCCTAAAACCTCTCGGGAGGGCTGATCTGGAGTCCGTTCGGGGCTCCGGTGAGGGGGATTCGTCGCCGTCGTCATCATCAACCATCCTCCATCACCAATTTCATGATGCTCACCGCCGTGCGTGAGTAATTCCATCGTAGGCTTGCTGGACGGTGATGGGTTGGATGAGATTTATCATGTAATCGAGTTAGTTTTGTTAGGGTTTGATCCCTAGTATCCATTATGTTCTGAGATTGATGTTGCTATGACTTTGCTATGCTTAATGCTTGTCACTAGGGCCCGAGTGCCATGATTTCAGATCTGAACCTATTATGTTTTCATGAATATATGTGAGTTCTTGATCCTATCTTGCAAGTCTATAGTCACCTACTATGTGTTATGATCCGGCAACCCCGAAGTGACAATAATCGGGACCACTCCCGGTGATGACCATAGTTTGAGGAGTTCATGTATTCACTATGTGCTAATGTTTTGTTCTAGTTCTCTATTAAAAGGAGGCCTTAATATCCCTTAGTTTCCAATAGGACCCCTCTGCCACGGGAGGGTAGGACAAAAGATGTCATGCAAGTTCTTTTCCATAAGCACGTATGACTATATACGGAATACATGCCTACATTACATTGATGAATTGGAGCTAGTTCTGGGTCACCCTATGTTATGACTGTTACATGATGAACCGCATCCGGCATAATTATCCATCACTGATCCGGTGCCTATGAGTTTTCCATATACTGGTTTACGCTTATTTACTTTCCCGCTACTACTGTTACAATCACTACAAAATACCAAAAACATTACTTTTACTGTCTTTACTTTTGTTGCTGCTACCACCACTATCATATTACTTTGCTACTAAACACTTTGCTGCAGATACTAAGTTTCTAGGTGTGGTTGAATTGACAACTCAGCTGCTAATACTTGAATATTCTTTGGATCCCCTTGTGTCGAATCATTAAATTTGGGTTGAATACTCTACCCTCGAAAGCTGTTGCGATCCCCTATACTTGTGGGTTATCAAACACGCACTGGGTAGAGGAGCTCGACTCCGTACTCTGGGGGCTGCGGACCACGCCGAATCGTAGTACCGGATACACACCCTTCTTTATGATGTACGGCGCAGAGGCAGTCTTGCCCTATGACATAATTCATGACTCACCTCGAGTGCGCATGTACGAAGAAAGAGAAGCCGAGCTCGATCGGCAGGATAGTCTGGACACCCTGGAGGAGGAGCGAGACGTAGCCAAAGCCCGTTCCGCATTTTATCAGCAATAGGCTCGCAGATACCAAAGCAGAGAAGTACGGGCCAAAACTTATAACGTTGGTGAACTAGTTCTACGCCTGCCGGATAAGAAAACAAACAAGCTCGAGCCCAAATGGGAAGGTCCCTTTATTATTGACCAAGTTCTGACCGGTGGAGCGTACCGACTGCGGGATGCATCGACTAGTCGACTCGAGCCGAACCCATGGAACGCGGCCAGGCTCCGAAGATTCTACGCCTAGCGCCGGACCCTATGTTCGTCCCCTCCCTTTGTCCATTTTTTGCATGTACATTATCTGTCTTATTTTTCTTTCTTCCTTTCTGTTATTATTTCTCTAGGCCTTTAAGGGCCAACTTGTGCCTCGCTTGTAAATTATAGATGCGCTAGCCGCGCTCATAATACCCGGGGGCTTGTTTCACAGAAGCTTAATTATTTATCTGGGCCTCAGGCCCCGAACATGTGTCATGCTTCCGCATGTACCTTTTTTCGCCATCATATGCATCGATATGACTTAAGTTTTGTCCAAGCTGGGTTGCCTGGCTCTTGTATTTATGCCCTACGTTCCCGTTAATTCGGCTAGGGCATAAGGGGAGCACCTCTGTGATTGTTACTGTCGGGTCAGCCGGTTGTACCTCAGACTGGGTGAAGCCGAAAGCTAGCGTTTTTAAGGGAATATTCGGTCGGTGAACAAAAGATGATATTTATTTATTGTCCAGATCTGCCCCCAGATGTTTTTCCTGCGTTTCCTATCGCAGTCCGGACATGCACTTTAGGGCATGCTTACCCAGGGAAAGGAACCCTTAACGGAACTATTCTCCCTGGAAGATGTTTCTTACTACCCATGTAATATAACATAACTAGTTGGGCACTTGTCTGTTCAAGCACTTATGACCCCTACGCCTAGTCTCCACGCATGCCCCGGTTCTTATATAACTGCGCGGGTATTCAGATACACTCCGGACTATCGGGTCCCGAGGTTGAAGCGAAAAGGTCCGCCAAGACAAATGATCTACAATCCGGCTAGAAGGCATTATACATGTCACTTTCATTACATAGTCATGCAGACTGACTAAATTCCTCTTCTATACCATTCAACAGGCGGTCTAGCTTACAATCCTGTTGGGAATACTTTGCGGCTAATTCTACTTGCCCATAAACTAAGCTAACGGGGATCTCTTTTCCATTGGGCCCCACAGGTCCGACCTCGGCCATGTGATTTGGGTCTGCCTTGGTATACCGCGTCTTCACCATGGCCCAGGCTTCTCTGGCACCCTGTCGGCAGGCTGATATCTTCCATAATCGGAAGCGCCACCGTGCTCCCTTGAGCTTCTCCGCAAGCTCTGCAATGCCCTCTGGCAGGGAGACGGAGAGCCACAAGGCCTGGGCAACACCCTGCATCACCTGCCGAACTTGTTCGTGCAGATGTGACAGCTCAGATAGAAGATCACCCGCAGACCCCGGGCATTTCCTCCATGGGACGACCCGTCAGCATACCTACAGACATAACGCTGTTAGTCGGCTTCTTCGCCGAACTCCTTTAAAAGGATTCGTTCAAGCACTTACTGAAAATGCCGCGCCGAAGCCGCTTATTCTCCTTCTCGGAGTCTGCAAGCTGGCCCCGAATGTCTTTTAGTTCCACGCTCAGCTTAATATTGGCATCTTGGAGATTGTTTTTCTCCCGCCTAACCTCAGTCAGCACGCGTTTGCCAGCCTCTAGCTGTCGCATAACATGCTGGTCCTCCGGATTTTCTCCGGATTCATCTGCAACATCTGTTGTTAGATCTGCAGCCATGCGACACATTATATGGTAACCATCATTCTTTAAAGTAAATGTTACCAGCAGGTGACTTTTCGGTTCCTGCAATGCGGCCACAACAGCCCATAGTTGGGTCTTGCATTCCTCTAGCTCCTGTGATAGCCTAATATTCTTCTCTGTAAGAACTTGCACAATAAAGATGATCCTTAAATTAGTTCTGCTAACTGTTTCAAGTCTCAGGGGCTACTGATACATATAAATCGTTAGATTTACTTACCCGTACATCCTTTACATACTGACCCGTGGCTCTGGCTAGACCATCTTGAGCAGCTCGGAGGTACGCCTCTCCAGAATTGAAGGCATCAAATGCCTATGGAGAGAAACAAGCGTCACGGAGTACGGCCCGACGGCGCCTATGATTCATGGCGCTTTCCACCTCTGAGTTTGTAGCGGATAATCTATCTGCATCCTCTGTAGGGGGATTATCCGGCGCTCGCCCCATATCGGCTTCCGCCTCTATGTCCGGTCCTGGCGCCCGGCTGGTGGAAGCGTGATTAGTAACATCGCCGGACATATTCCGGCGAGCGTCTTTTCTGTTAAAGAAACACGGGCTCATTATATTTCGTGAAAGACGACAACCACGGAGCGGGGTTTGTTATACCTTTGCGCCGGCGTCTCCGTCCTGACCGCCTTCCTTTTTGGCCTACCCGGCCTCGGTGCCTCCTGTTGGCGTGTTGCTGCGGGTTCGGCATGGCGTCCCGAATGCCTTCCCTGTAAAAATGCCATGTGTATATGGTGGGTGAAGTGTCTAAAAGGGGATCCTAGTTTTGAAGTTGGGATTTTTGGTTTTTCTTATGTGCGATGCAGGGAGCAGTCCGGGATAGTCGTCCGTAATGGCCACCATGGCATCGTCGCAGCTTAACTGATAGAACTGCCGGTCTATCAGCTCCATGAATATAAGCGAATCTTCTTCAAGTCCGGAGTCGAGGGCCCGGTCAGGGTCCTCTGGTTGTGGAGAAGGGCTGCTGACCTCCTTTATGGCTTTTCGCAGTTCCTACCGCAAAGTGGCAAGGTGAATACTTACGACAAAGAATGCGGGAAAAATGGGAGCAGGGAGATATAACTTACCCAGCTTGGAGGATTGTACATGGAGAATCCATCCTGTGGCTTGATGCGGGTGAACTCCTCTTCCTCATCCTTGAACAATTCGGACAGAATTTTCGCTAAAGCGGAAGCATTGTCCGGACCCTTACGCCCGCAGCGGGTGGCGTCATCCGCCCCGTTATAACACCACAAGGGGTGCCCACGATATTGAAGTGGTTGCACTCCCCGCATTATGCAAATCGACATAACTTCGATTACTGTCAATCCTGATCGAGCCAGTGCTTTAATTCGGTTCATCAGATAGAGGACTTCTCCATCGTCTTCCACCTAGGGGCTCCGTGGGCGCCAACTTCGGCGTTTCTTCAGAGGAGCATTGCTGAACTCTGGAAGGCCCCGCAGAACAGGGTCCGGAAGGGGAACGTCCTCCATATAAAACAATTTTGAAGGCCAGTCTTCGGGTGACTTCTTCGGAGTACCGGACAGGTATCCGGTATCGACGATGCGCCATATTTCGGCTCCGCCCACTTGATAAAGTGACCCCCTCTGTGTGCGAGGGACGAGGCAAAATAGCCTTTTCCACAGCTTGAAGTGAGCCTCGCAGCCCAGGAACAACTCGCAGAGAGCCACATAGCCGGTGATATGTAGGATGGAGGCGGGGGTGAAATTGAGTAATTGGAGGCCGTAGAACTCCAGGAGCCCGCGGAGGAACAGATGAATTGGAAATCCGAGCCCCCTTAATAGATAGGGAACAAGGCAGACCCGTTCCCCCATAGAGGGACAGGGAAAGCTCTCCGCTTGCTCCCCGCCATTATAGGTGGCAAGCCCGGCTTGAACGGGCACCATGTACGCTGGAGGGAGAAATCCCTTAGTCTGCAGTTCGACTAAACGACTGTGTGGGACTGAACACCTCTCCCAATCACCGGGCTTAGGGCTTCGGGGGCGGGAGGAGGAGCTGCGGAGGTCGGCCATGCTGGAATGGATCTTTCCGGAACGTGCTCTGATGGACTCTCGCTAGGGGAGGATGGTATGGATCGGATCTAAGGATCCCCATCCCTTTAATAGACAATTTATTTATCTAGCTAGGGGGGCGATTGTAAAAATGCCCTAGCGCCTCGTATTCATTCGACGCGTGGGAGAAAGCCCTTATTGGGCACAGAAGCCAAGAGGTCCAAACATTTATGGGACCGGACACTGCTTTACAAATGTTCGAAAGATGGGGAAGAACCCGCCTTACAATGCCGAAGGCAATACTGCGCGCCGGACTCATCGTCATTGAAGCCTAGTTCGGGGGCTACTGAGGGAGTCCTGGATTAGGGGGTATCCGGACAGCCGGATTATATCCTTTGGCCGGACTGTTGGACTATGAAGATACAAGATTGAAGACTTCGTCTCGTGTCCGGATGGGACTCTACTTGGCGTGGAAGGCAAGCTAGGCAATACGGATGTGTATATCTCCTCCTTTGTAACCGACCTTGTGTAACCCTAGCCCCCTCTGGTGTCTATATAAACCGGAGGGTTTTAGTCCGTAGGACAACACACAATCATACCATAGGCTAGCTTCTAGGGTTTAGCCTCTCCGATCTCGTGGTAGATCAAGTCCTGTAATACTCATATCATCAAGAATAAATCAAGCAGGACGTAGGGTTTTACCTCCATCAAGAGGGCCCGAACCTAGGTAAAACATCGGGTTCCCTGCCTCCTGTTACCATCTGCCTTAGACGCACAGTTCGGGACCCCCTACCCGAGATCCGCCGGTTTTGACATCGACAGTCGTCATGACACCACAAGTGAAGAAGGCAAACCCCAGACCACAGGCTTCATATGGTCCAAAGGCTTCATACAGACCAAGGACTCACCTGAGTTGCACTAACGTGAATGTTTTGCAGGGAAACCATACTCAGGCCTATGAATATGAGCGTGTTTCATCAAACCGCCATGTTCATAAGACCAAGAACTACTCTGCTTATTCTTATGAGTACTATTGTCCACCTGCAAGACTATTTGCTAGGGCTCTAAAGCCAAAGTTCTTAGATGCTGCACTTAGACTCATTGCTTCGAAGCCACCCTTGAAGATGTGGGTGGTTAAGAAAGCTTAACTCTCTTTTGCAGGGAAAGGTCTCCAGCCGAAAATCAAATGAGTCTAAAGCTATTGCTGGGGACCTTAAACATCTTGTAGGGCGCAAGATCAAATGCCCAAATGGTCTTATTATGTATTTTGTTCCTGAGTCGCTTGCTACTTCCCCTGTTAGTCCTAACCTCGATCTAAGCTTTCATAATCCACTTGCTCGTCAAATGTTTATGCTTCACAATTCTCTTCGTGAAGCCTATCCCCCTAACTGCACTGTAGTGTATGACACCAGCTGCTTCAGAATGGATTATTGATAGTGGGTGTACTAATCACATGACTGGCAAGCGAAGTCTTCTCATGGACTCAACTTTACGTCCATCTGACAAGAGTCACATCACATTTGCTGATACTGGTAAAAGCAAGGTATTGGGTCTAGGTAGAGTTGCAATCTCAAGGGATCAACACATGGATAAAGTGATGCTTGTTGAATCCCTTGGTTTCAACTTAATGTCTATCTCAATGCTTTGCGATTTAAAGATGATTGTGATATTTGGAAAATATCGTTGCCTTGTTCTAATGGAATCTGACAAGTCTCTAGTCTTTGAAGGGTATCGGAAAGATGATTTGTACGTGGTAGATTTGTCAGTAGGACCACAGCTTGCCGTATGTCTTCTAGCAAAAGCTTCAGAATGCTGGCTCTGGCATCGGAGACTAGGGCATGCTGGCATGAGGAACTTGCACACTCTTGCAAAGAAGAAGCATGTCATAGGCATCAAGGGCATCAAGTTCAAGAAGGATCACCTATGCGGTGCCTGTGAAGCTATAAAGATGACGAGGGCCAAGCATCCCTCGAAGACAATCATGGCAATGACTCAACCCTTCGAACTGCTACACATGGACCTCTTCGGTCCCACTCACTACTCAACTCTTACTAATACTGCTTGTCTCTATGGCTTCGTCATTGTTGATGATTATTCAAGATATACCTGGGTGCATATAATCCTCTACAAGACTGAAGTGCAGGATGTCTTCAGGCACTTTGCAAATCGAGCCATGAACAACTATGGCATCAAGATCAAGCACATCAGAAGTGAAAATGGCACTGAATTCAAGAACACCGCCCTTGACACTTATCTTGATACTTTGGGCATCACTCATGAATTCTTAGCTCCGTACACGCCGCAGCAGAATGGCGTCGTGGAACGCAAGAACAGAACACTTATTGAGATGGCCCGAACGATGCTCGATGAATACAAGACTCCAAGGAAGTTCTGGCCTGAAGCCATTGATACTGCATGCCATATCATCAACCGTGTTTATCTTCACAAGCTTCTAAACAAAACATCCTATGAGCTCCTCACTGGTATGAAGCCAAATGTCAGTTACTTCAGAGTATTCGGTGCTAGGTGCTGGATCAAGGATCCACATCACACTTCAAAATTTGCACCGAAAGCACATGAAGGTTTTATGCTTGGATACGGAAAGGATTCGCACTCCTTCAGAGTCTTCAACCTCTTTCACTATAAAGTGGTTGAAACTGTGGATGTGCGGTTCGATGAGACTAACGGCTCGCCGAGAGAGCACCTGCCAAATGTGCTAGATGAAGTTCCACCCAGTGAAACCATCAAGCTTATGGGAACTAGAGAAATCATACCTTCTGAAGCTCAGCCTGAAGAGGAAATCGTTATCTCTGCACCTGATCAACCTGAAGACAATTCTCAGCCTGAAGACAATCCTTCTAACGATGACAATGATCAGCAAGAGCAAAATCTTCGTCCTGTTCATCCTCGTGTTGCAAATGAAGTACAGATTGAGAGAATAATTGACATCATCAATGCACCTGGTCCACTCACTCGTTCAAGGGCAACTCAACTAGCAAATTTTTGTGGACACTTCGCATTTGTCTCAATATCTGAACCCAAGAAAGTTAATGAAGCCTTTATGGAACCTGAATGAATTCAAGCTATGCAAGAAGAGCTTCAACAATTTGAGTTGAGTAATGTATGGGAACTGGTCAAGCGTCCTGATCCTCGTAAGCACAATATCATAGGCACTAAATGGATATATCGCAACAAGCAAGATGAGCATGGTCAAGTTGTCCAAAACAAAGCTCGTCCCGTTGCTCAAGGATACACTCAAGTTGAAGGAATTGACTTCGATGAAACATTTGCTCCTGTGGCTAGTCTTGAAGCTATACGCATACTGCTGGCCTATGCAAATAATCATAACATTCTTCTGTATCAAATGGATGTGAAGAGCACTTTTCTCAATGGCAAGATTGAAGAAGAAGTGTATGTTGCACAACCGCCTGGCTTTGAAGATCCAAAACATCCTGACATGGTTTACAAGGTCAACAAGGTACTGTATGGCCTTAAACAAGCCCCTCGAGCTTGGTATGACACACTCAAAGACTTCCTGAAGAGCAAAGGCTTCAAACCTGGTTCCGTGGATCCCACTCTCTTCACGAAGACATATGATGGTGAACTGTTTGTGTGCCAAATATATGTGGATGACATTATCTTCGGCTGCACTAATCAGAAATACAGTGATGAGTTTGGATACATGATGCAAGAGCAATATCAGATGTCCATGATGGGAGAGTTGAAATTCTTCCTTGGTCTTCAAATACGACAGCAACACAACGGCATCTTCATATCTCAAGAGAAATACCTCAAAGATTGCGTGAAGAAGTTTGGAATGCAAGACTGCAAAGGTTACACGACGCCCATGCCAGCTAAACACCATCTGGGTCCCGACGACAATGGTAAAGAGTTTGATCAAAAGGTATATCGCTCCATGATTGGTTCTTTGCTTTATTTATGTGCATCTAGGCCAGATATCATGCTTAGTGTTTGCATGTGTGCCTGATTCCAAGCGTCACCAAAGGAATCACATCACTTAGCTGTGAAGCGAATTCTTCAATATTTGGCTCACACCCCAACACTAGGATTATGGTATCCAAAGGGCTCAGAGTTTGATCTAGTTGGATTCTCGGATGCTGATTATGCTGGTGACAAGGTGGATCGCAAGTCTATATCAGGCACATGTCACTTTCTGGGACGATCACTCGTATGTTGGTCTTCAAAGAAGCAGAACTGTGTATCTCTCTCCACTACTGAATCTGAATACATTGCTGCTGGATCTTGCTGCGCTCAGCTTCTATGGATGAAGCAAACTCTCAAGGACTATGGCATTCATCTGAAGCAAGTGCCACTCTACTGCGACAACGAGAGCACCATCAAGATTGCTAACAACCCAGTTTAGCACTCAAAGACAAAGCACATTGAAATTCGTCATCACTTTCTCAGAGATCATGTCATGAAGGAAGATATTGATATCATACACGTCAACACTGAAGAGCAACTGGCAGATATCTTCATAAAGCCCTTGGATGAGAAGAGGTTTTGCAAGTTACAGTGTGAGCTAAATATCTTGGAATCCTCAAATGTTCTATGATCAGGCACACATCCTAACACTTATGCATGTTGATGACTTAGATGTGCAACACACGAAGTAACGTATGTCGTCAATCAATGAAGACTTACATTCTGAGTGTGAATACATTAATGTGGACTTTGACTTCGGAGCGCCACGATAATTGTGCGCCGTGTCTGGGTCTAATACTTCCTATACGGTGGGTAACGCCACCACCAAATTCTTCCCTTAGAAGTGTTTTTCACATGGCGTTACATTTGCAAAGTCTTCGCTTTCTGTTTGTCTTCAATGTTAACATGGCCTCATGTTTATCTTCAATTTGGTTTCTGTCCTCTACAGCATTCACTTATAGCTATGTCTTCACATTGAATCTTTTGAACTAAGTGAACGTGATCGGACCCTAACCCCTCTATGCTTCTATCTTAAGTCTATCTATCCAAATCATATGCATTCTATTGACACTGTCAAAATGTCTTCTCTACGTCCTTGTCAGCAGAAGACACAGAGACAAACATTAATCTGTTTTCAATGCTAAATCATTCAACCTGAAACCCGGAGAAGTGGGAACGACCACTCGACAATCCAGGAGTGCGTGGGAACATGGAACAACCTCCAATGTGGTGCATGCCAGCCACATGTCCTTTAGATGTGAACCGCCAGGGGCACCTATGTAATAACACTGTGCCATCCATGTCCCTATAAATACATGCCTCACCTAGTCATTATCTCTTCTTCCACTCTCGCACAAACCCTAGCACCACCGCTAGCCCTCGACGACGCCGGCGACGAAGCGCTTAGCTGCCGCGACCTCACCGACGCCGTCCTCACGCCGGCCGCGGACATCGTCTTCTCCGCCGTCGCCGTAGGTGTCCGCCGTCGCCAAGTTAGGGCACGGAAGATCGAACTGCTCGGCCTCCTCTCCCACTCCGTCTAGCAGTTCCTCATGTGGTAAATAAAACCTCCTTTTTACAGTCCTTTTGATCCAATAGATTCATCCTTTTCTACCACAAGTAGTTTCTGTTCACACAAATTGGATCTATCTCATACTGCATCTCATAGCATGCCTACTATATTCACTTATGCTTCACAAAGTAGTTAGATTCCTCACTTGTACTTATTCGTGGATTCGTACAAATCTGGAACCAACTCTCTACCTATGAGTGAATGTCTTCGCACTATGAGGTCAATGTCTTCTAAACTGATTTATCTTCAAAATCTTCTGAGAATGCATATGACCTCTTCCCCTTCCCTCGCACCTTTAATGCTATCATAGGTACATGTCCGTGGGAGAATCCCTTGGTTATCATAGTCTGCATTCATTTGCAGAGTTCTTACAGCATCATATAAATTCTCCTGAAGCCAGTTCTCGTCTGACCAGTAGACGGAAGACTTTGACAGCTTTGAAGCCTTTCAGTCTAAACTTCATGGCAACAGAGAAATCTGCAAGGAAGGATGGCAGACAACGTCGTGGCAACACCTCAAGAGATTTGCCTCCTGACCTCTATGAGCTGTACAAGACAAATCCAGAGGAGGACTACAATCAGTGGAAAATCCGAATCCAATGGATTCGAGGATATTGGGCAGAACAATGGTTCAAGTACAGGTTTGTGACCCAGGAATATGCTGAGAAAAATGCCATTAAGCGACCGTGGGGAGACATCTTGTACAGAAATCTTCAACCCAGATCCAAAGCTGAAGCCATTTAACAAGGCTTCTATCCTTGCATGGTCCGTGGACCACAGCCTGCCGATGCAGACCCATCTTCATTACTATGGTGCCGCGACGACAATCTATTCAAGCACAACTTCCAGTTTGCCAAGAACTCGGCCAAAGAAAACAAGAAGTCACGGGAATTAGACTTCAATCCAGGCCCCTCTGCTCCTCGCGTTGATGGCACACGCGAAGCTGAACCCAATCTGGTTGGGCCCTTCTATAACTTAGAAGGTCTCATTACTCACATAAAGGTTCAAGGGGCAGTCGTGGATCAACCTGCAGACGACGCTGATTCTGACGAAGCGCCTGCTCCACCGAAGCCAAAGAAGCTAAAGAAACCTAAAGCTTTGAAGCCCGCCCCTGCACCATAGGTTTCACGGGCAAAGCCTTTGGCCTCTGCACCTCCTGAACACAGTGTGCAGTCTGAAGATCTGTCACGCATCTCCAAGCCCTGCAAAGTGAAGATGCCCATGCAACCCACCAGCCAAGCACTGACCCCTGTTGCTATTCTACGCAACGAGAATGACGCCATTGATCTGTCCAGCGACGACGATCTTGGCGATGACACTCTTGAGCAGTTGATCAAGAGCAAGCAAGAGGCGGAAATCTTCAATGGCCTTCCTCTCTTTGATGTTGAAATCATAAACAAGTTCATTGATGAGTGGTTTGACAGTCCAAATGTTAGCTTTGATGATCTTCAGCTTCCCATTGGCCTCAGCGTCGCCTTCCACGGAGCCATTGCTGCTGAGCTGGCTCTAGCTCAGAAAATTGTTGAGATGAAGCATAAGATAGATTATGAAAAGGCTCAGTTCAAGAAGCATATGGCCAAGCTCACTGTTGAAGACATTCAGAACTTCCAGGTCATGATGCATGAGCTCAAGGAAGCATTCCGCACGAAACACGAAGAAGCCAAAGGTTCTAGTGAGTGCATGAAGGATCTTGCTGCTAAATGTGTTCAGGGATACAATGAAGCTGAAAAGCGCAAGGCTTTGGGGCGACCAGGCATCGACCCCAGAATGGCGGCCAAGAAGAAGAATCCAGCTGTGGCAGAACCCGAAGCACCAAGGCAGGAAGTACATCCAATTGTCTTCCCAGCCAGTATGACAGGCTCGAAGCCTAAGGTCCCCACAGTGGCTTCAGAACTGAAGAAGACAAGGGCAGCTGAAGCCGAAGCCAGGAAGCGCAAGACCAAGGCCACCACTGATGATGCTCCCCCAGCCAAGAAACGAAAAACCAAGAAGAGAGACCGGGCTGCTCCCACAGAGCCCCTTGATGTCGAGCCAATCTCAGTGGCTCGTCCTGCGTCTGAACATCAAGAACGCCAAGTGATAGTTCATGAGCCTGCTTCCACAGAGGCTCCTGAAACTGACGACAATCCAGCTGTTGACCCCACCGCAGCTGAAGACATTGGTCCTCATGACAATGTTGAAGATGATGAAGTCCTTCCTCAGATCAAGCACCAGTTGGTATCATCGCCTGTGCTCACGCACAGCGAACTCATCAGCATTGGTCGTCCTCTGATGCTAACTGCTCAGGATGTATCATGGGCTGATCACCGACAACGAGAAGACACCCCAAGTTCTCCCCAACCACAAGTCACCTCACCCGTGCAAGATGACGATGACTTTGAGGCCCAGCAAACTCCATCTCCGCAAGCGTCGCCAGCATTACGCAGGCTTCGCAAAGGACCAAGGCCCCCAGTCACTCCCACTGTGCACATGTCAGAGTCTAAAGCCAAAACGGCTGAAGATATTCCGGCTGCATCAGCCGATGAAGAAGAAGAACCACGAGTTGAAGTAGAAAGAGTTGCTACACCCCCATCCCACCAAGATGTTGTTCTCGAGGAGAACGTGTCCGACCCTTGGAGGTTAACAATCCTGAGGCGTCCACCAACATCAACACTGAAGCCAATGACGTTGTCATGGCTGAAGCTAATATGGCGCCTGAAGCTACTGCGGTGCCAGAAGTGCATGCACCTGAAGCCACTGCAGCGCCCGAAGCCAATACTAAAGCACCTGAAGCCAATGTGCCCCCTGAAGCCCATATCAACGACAATGTCAATGCTCCTGTACCCCCTCCAAGACCTCATACAATTGAGCTGGCATTTGATAGTGGTCAGCCTGTTATGGTCCGATGGCCCATTCTGGTTCCTCCACCTGCTGCGGGTCCATAATTTGACTATCATGTCGAGCACATACCTCCTGTCCAGAAACCCAAGCCAAGACTTCCACGATTCCTAGGCACTGAAACTTCACCTGGGGTCTTAAATGTGAATGGCTTCATGACACACAACACCTTCTTCAACAGCGCCAAGAACCCTTACAGCAAACCTCGCATTTCATCAGATCGGTTCTGGAGCTATCAGCAGCGCAACTACTATTCCCGAATCTTATACAATCAAGGGCGCATATTTCCACATATGCGTCTCGACACTGAAGCTATAGCTGGCCTGCCCTGCCTTGAAGAAGCGTTGGATTGCTTCAGAAACGCTGGACTCCTGCAGTTTGTCACAGATAAGGAACACTGGAATGAAGAGCTTCTACTACAGTTCTATGCAACTCTTCATATTCGAGGCTACAACAGGGATCCAAAGACTTGGGTCCTTGAGTGGATGACAGGCAATGTCCATCATGAAGCCAAAGCTCTTAATATCATTGATCTCACAGGCCCGCCCACTCCTACTAAATACTATGAGCCAGGTTGTCAACAACACCAGAATGCTTTGGAGAGCATTTTTCAGAAGCCAGAACCCAACATGAGCCAAATGTTGAGCATGATGAAGCCTTTGCCTCACGACGCTGACTACCCATCTGAATTCTTTGTTGAAGACCTAGAGTATCTGCCTCGCACCATTTATCATATCATCAGAAAAACTCTATGGCCCGTCAAAGGACATTCATCTGCAGCGAAGCTTGAAGGAGCAATGAAGACTTTGGTTTTCTACATCTTCAATGGCATCAGCTTCAATGCTCAAGACTTCTTCATCAGGCAGTTGGCTGCATCTGGCTCCGACATTTTTGGTCTGAAGTTCTATGCTCCATGGGTAATGCGCCTTATCAAGCTTCACTCTGCCATTAACTATCAGCCTTCTGCTCGCAATCATCTTGTCTTCTTGCCAAAGGTTGATCTGTCTGTTGAAGCTATTTACCCAGAGCCTGCTAAGGATCCCATTTATCTTCACAATGTTGATCACCAAAGGCAGTCTCGCGTGTTTATCCCTTGGCTGGCAACACACATGCCCCTCGCGCTCAAACTGACGCCACCGGTAGCACCATTGTGCAAAGGCCTCGAAGGCGATCTCGTGTTCTCAATGACCGAGAGCTTCTCATCGTGCTACACCAGAAACAGGACAAGCATCACAACTGGCTCAAGCGTCAGATGCAAAGCCTCTTGGTGGATGTCAACTGCATACGCAATCTTGCCACCAAGAATGCCTTTGTCACTCATGAAACCTGTCGGAGGTCGTGGAAGAGTTTGACTTTGCTTAGTGCTGAAGCTGATCTGCAGGACGATGGCTTCACCAAAAGATTCAAGTTTGACTCAACTCCTCCACGGAATGCTCACTTGCGTCGGACTCCCTCACATGAAGACTCTGACTATTCGTCCTCAGCTGCGACAGTGAAGGCCAGAGTCATCGATGACCAAGATGATGCAACTTCACCTCCTCCAACTTCAGCGCGTGTCGACACTGCAGCAAGTTCTTCTGCACCACCGGACCTCAACGACGACCCTGCTTCCTCGCCTGCACCTCATGGGAACGAGTAGGCACTCTATGTCTTCAAACCTTTTCGGTCCTTACTGACAAAAGGGGGAGAAGCGTATGAGTTGATAGTCTTCAAGCGGGTCCATATGGGTGGTTGCTTTACCTTTTGCTACTTTTGCCAAGTGCTTACAACTCTTGCTTTTTGATACATTTGGTTCTTTGAGTTGTAACACTTAAACTCGATGGTCGTCTGCTCCTTATTTGCTATTCTGTGATGCGATGATAAATTCCGCATGTGCGATGATAACTTCCGCACTTAGGTCATTTTGCAGACGTCCTTTTTTCATTATGCATGTCATTATCTTCGTTACATCAAATCATGCATGATGAATTGTCATCATAAGTTGAAGAGGATCTCCACAAATACAACCTGCCATGTGCATTTGCATTCCAAGAGAAAATTACTTATATGCACATCTTTAGGGGGAGCCTTTGTCACTTATGAAGACAATACCCTATCCTTTACAATTTCACATATTTTATTCCCCGTTGAAAACTTCAACCAGTTTGTCATCAATCACCAAAAAGGGGGAGATTGTAAGTGCATCTAGTGCCACCCCTAGTCGGTTTTGGAGTATTGACGACAAACCTGGTTGAGGGACTAATGTGTTTGTGAGAATTGCAGGATAACACAGGTAGAAGTCCCTCATTGATTCAGTTTTCCTACCAGAGATGACCCCTAAAAATGTATGAAGACATTGAAGTCAAAGGTGGTATGTGAAGACATTCACTTTGAAGACTATGACAAGAGAAGACATTGCGAAGACTATGGAGTGCAAAGACTTAGTTGTTTCATCGTTCTTTTTCTTCTTTGTTGAGTCATAGGAACCACCGTACTGTTAAGTGGGGCCCAAGTGAACCAGTCAGAATGACTGAAGTGATGCTTAACCAAAATCCTATGTCTTCGAGCGAAGACAATGAGAGCAAATCTTATCCAGAGCTGGATAAGTCAGCTTTGCTTGTAGCCCAAGTAAAGTTGTCTTGTGTGTTTGAAATATGACCGTTGGAACACGTGTCAGTTCCTTAGTGACCTAGGGTCATTTCAGACAAATTAGGTCGGGTAGCCTAGTGGCTATAAATAGCCCACCCCCTACAACCATAAACGGTTGGTTGCTCAGAGTTAGTGTACGGCTTTTGTCGTTTGAGAGCAACCCACCACGAAGCCTTTGAGAGAGAATTCCTTGCGAGGACAAAGCCCTAAACACTCAGAGCCAAAGAGTGTTAGGCATCACTTAAGTCTTCCTGTCTGTGTGATCTGAAGACTTATTACACTTGAGGACTGTGAATCCTCCAGCCGGTTAGGCGTCGCGTTCTGAGCATCCAAGAGTCATTGTGGATCGCCGGTGAACGAAGTCTGTGAAGGTTTGGAAGTCTACCTTGAAGACTTACCAGAGTGATTGGGCGAGGACTGGGCGTCCTTAGCTCAAGGGGAATAAGGTGAAGACATGGTCTTCTGAGTTGAATCTCAGCCTCCCTAACCAGACGTACAGTTGTCACAGCAACTGGAACTGGTCCAACAAATCATTGTCTTCAATGAGCCACTGGTTCCATTCTTCCCATCTCTTTATGTGCTGATTGGTCCTTGTGAAGTCATTGCCTGTTTGCATTAGTTATTTGTCTTCACTGTGTGACTGCTTGTTCTGATTGGCTTCATACTATTTTCCATCTTGATCTATACTGCCTAGCTGCTATTAGTCTTTATGCTTTCATTTCATTGAATACTTGACTATGGCTAGCTTAGTGTAGTCTACCTTCCGCTGCATGGTAATAGGTTTATTTCTATCGATTGTCTTCGAAACTTTCTCTTTTTTTGAAGACTTTCATAAAAATCGCCTATTCACCCCCCTCTAGTCGATCACTGGCACTTTCAATCATATTGCTTAGCATGATCATGTAGTTGACATAGTATTTGTGGTAGAGCCACCATTCATAATTCTTTCATACATGTCACTCTTGGTTCATTGCATATCCCGGTACACCGCCGGAGGCATTCATATAGAGTAATCTTTTGTTCTTGCATCGAGTTGTAATCATTGAGTTGTAAATAAATAGAAGTGTGATGATCATCATTTTCTAGAGCATTGTCCCAAGTGAGGAATTAAAAAAAGGGGAGAGAAAGGCCATAAAAAAGAAGAGAAGGCCCAAAAAAGAGAGAAAAATAGAGAAGGGACAATGCTACTATCCTTTGCCACACTTGTGCTTCAAAGTAGCACCATAATCTTCATGACAGAGAGTCTTTTGTTTTGTCACTTTAATATACTAGTGGGAATTTTTCATTATAGAACTTGGCTTGTATATTCCAACAATAGGCCTCCTCAAGTGCCCTAGGTCTTCGTGAGCAAGCAAGTTGGATGCACACCCACTTAGTTTCTTTTGTTGAGCTTTCATACATTTATAGCTCAAGTGCATCCATTGCATGGCAATCCCTACTCCTTGCATTAACATCAATCGATGGGCATCTCCATAGCCTGTTGATTAGCCTCGTTGATGTGAGACTTTCTCCTTTTTTGTCTTCTCCACATAACCCCCATCATCATATTCTATTCCACCCATAGTGCTATGTCCATGGCTCGCACTCATATATTGCGTGAAAGTTTATAGGTTTGAGATTACTAAAGTATGAAACAATTGCTTGGCTTGTCATCGGGGTTGTGCATGATGAGAGCATTCTTGTGTCACGAAAATGGAGCATGACTAAACTATATGATTTTTTAGGGATGAACTTTCTTTGGCCATGTTATTTTGAGAAGACATAATTGCTTAGTTACTATGCTTGAAGTATTATTATTTTTATGTCAATATGAACTTTTATCTTGAATCTTTAAGATATGAATATTCATACCACAATTAAGAAGAATTAGATTAAAATTATGCCAAGTAGCACTCCGCATCAAAATTATCTTTTTTATCATTTACCTACTCGAGGACGAGCAGGAATTAAGCTTGGGGATGCTTGATACGTCTCCAACGTATCTATTATTTTTGATTGCTCCATGCTATATTATCTACTGTTTTGGACATTATTGGGCTTTATTATCCACTTTTATATTATTTTTGGGACTAACCTATTAACCGGAGGCCCAGCCCAGAATTGCCGTTTTTTGCCTATTTCAGAGTTTCGCAGAAAAGGAATATGAAACGGAGTCCAAACGGAATGAAACCTTCGGGAACGTGATTTTCGGAACGAACATGATCCAGGAGACTTGGACCCTACATCAAGAAATAAAGGAGGAAGCCACGAGGTAGGGGGCGCGCCTACCCCCCCCCCCAAGCGCGCCCTCCACCCTCGTGGGCCCCCTGTTGCCCCACCGACGTACTCCTTCCTCCTATATATACCTACGTACCCCCAAACGATCAGATACAGAGCCAAAAACCTAATTCCACCGCCGCAACCTTCTGTATCCATGAGATCCCATCTTGGGGCCTATTCTGGAGCTTCGCCGGAGGGAGCATCCATCACGGAGGGCTTCTACATCAACACCATAGCCTCTCCGATGAAGTGTGAGTAGTTTACCTCAGACCTTCGGGTCCATAGTTATTAACTAGATGGCTTCTTCTCTCTTTTTGGATCTCAATACAATGTTCTCCCCCTCTCTTGTGGAGATCTATTCGATGTAATCTTGTTTTTGCGGTGTGTTTGTTGAGACCGATGAATTGTGGGTTTATGATCAAGTTTATCTATGAACAATATTTGAATCTTCTCTGAATTCTTTTATGTATGATAGGTTATCTTTGCAAGTCTCTTTGAATTATCAGTTTGGTTTGGCCTACTAGATTGATCTTTCTTGCAATGGGAGAAGTTCTTAGCTTTGGGTTCAATCTTGCGGTGTTCTTTCCCAGTGACAGTAGGGGCAGCAAGGCACGTATTGTATTGTTGCCATCGAGGATAACAAGATGGGTTTTTTACCATATTGCATGAATTTATCCCTCTACATCATGTCATCTTGCTTAAGGCGTTACTCTGTTTTCATGAACTTAATACTCTAGATGCATGCTGGATAGCGGTCGATGAGTGGAGTAATAGTAGTAGATGCAGGCAGGAGTCGGTCTACTTGTCTCGGACGTGATGCCTATATACATGATCATACCTAGATATTCTCATAACTATGCTCAATTCTGTCAATTTCTCAACAGTAATTCGTTCACCCATCGTAAAATACTTATGCTCTTGAGAGAAGCCACTAGTGAAACCTATGGCCCCCGGGTCTATCTTCATCATATTAATCTTCCAATACTTAGTTATTTCCTTTGCTTTTTTACTTTGCTTTTATTTTACTTTGCATCTTTATCACAAAAATACCAAAAATATTATCCTATCATATCTATCAGATCTCACTCTCGTAAGTGACCGTGAAGGGATTGACAACCCCTTATCGTGTTGGTTGCGAGGAGTTATTTGTTTTGTCCAGGTACGTGGGACTCGCGCGTAGCCTCCTACTGGATTGATACCTTGGTTCTCAAAAACTAAGGGAAATACTTATGCTACTTTTCTGCATCATCCTTTCCTCTTCAAGGAAATCCAACGCAGTGCTCAAGAGGTAGCAAGATGGTGGTATTAGAGTCATGCTAGTGAGTAATTGTGTATTGGTAGAAATACTTGTGTTAAAATTTGTGATTCCCGTAGCATGCACGTATGGTGAACCGTTATGTGATGAAGTCGGAGCATGATGTATTTATTGATTGTCTTCCTTATGAGTGGCGGTCGGGGACGAGCGATGGTCTTTTCCTACCAATCTATCCCCCTAGGAGCATGCGCGTAGTACTTTGTTTCGACAGCTAATAGATTTTTGCAGTAAGTATATGAGTTCTTTATGACTAATGTTGAGTCCATGGATTATACACACTCTCACCCTTCCACCATTGCTAGCCTCTCTAGTGTCACGCAACTTTTGCCGGTACCATACACCCACCATATACCTTCCTCAAAATAGCCACCATACCTACCTATTATGGCATTTCCATAGCCATTCCGAGATATATTGCTATGCAACTTTCCACATTTCCGTTTATTATGACACGATCCATCATTATCATATTTCTTTGCATGATCATGTAGTTGACATTGTATTTGTGGAAAAGCCACCATTCATAATTCTTTCATACATGTCACTCTTGATTCATTGCACATCTCGGTACACCACCGGAGGCATTCATATAGTCATATTTTGTTCTAAGTATCGAGTTGTAATTCTTGAGTTGTTGAGTAAATAAAAGTGTGATGATCTTCATTATTAGAGCATTCTCCCATGTGAGGAAAGGATGATGGAGACTATGATTCCCCCACAAGTCGGGATGAGACTCCGGACGAAAAAAAGAGGCCAAAAAATGAGAGAAGGCCCAAGAAAAAATGAGAGAAAAGAGAGAAGGGACAATGTTACTATCCTTTTACCACACTTGTGCTTCAAAGTAGCACCATGATATTCATGATAGAGAGTCTCCTATATTGTCACTTTCATATACTAGTGGGAATTTTTCATTATAGAACTTGGCTTGTATATTCCAATGATGGGCTTCCTCAAATTGCCCTAGGTCTTTGTGAGAAAGCGAGTTGGATGCACACCCACTTAGTTTCTTTTTGAGCTTTCATACACTTATAGCTCTAGTGCATCCGTTGCATGGCAATCCCTACTCACTCACATTGACATCTATTGATGGGCATCTCCATAGCCCGTTGATACGCCTAGTTGATGTTAGACTATCTCCTTCTTTTTGTCTTCTCCACAACCACCATATTCTATTCCACCTATAGTGCTATGTCCATGGCTCACGCTCATGTATTGCGTGAAAGTTCAAAAGGTTTGAGAACATCAAAAGTATGAAACAAATGCTTGGCTTGTCATCGGGGTTGTGCATGATTTAATACTTTGTGTGATGAAGTTGGAGCATAGCCAGACTATATGATTTCGTAGGGACAACTTTCTTTGGCCATGTTATTTTGAGAAGACATAATTGCTTTATTAGTATGCTTGAAGTATTATTGTTTTTATGTTAATATTAAACTTTTGTTTTGAATCTTATGGATCTGAATATTTTTTTGCCACAATAGAGAAGATTACATTGATAAATTTAGGTAGCATTCCACATCAAAAAATTATGTTTTTATCATTTACCTACTCGAGGACGAGCAGGAATTAAGCTTGGGGATGCTTGATACGTCTCCGACATATCTATAATTTTTGATTGTCCCATTCTATTATATTATCTGTTTTGAATGCTTTATATGAATTAATATGCTATTTTATATGATTTTTGAGACTAACCTATTAACCTAGAGCCCAATGCCAGCTTCTGTTTTTCCTTGTTTTTGAGTTTCGCAGAAAAGGAATATCAAATGAGTCCAATTGAGCTGAAAATTTACGGTGATTTTTTACGGACCAGAAGAAGCACCGAAGCAAAAGAGTTGGGCCAGAAGAGCCACAAGGCCTCCACAAGGGTGGGGGCGCTCCCTATCTTGTGGGCACCTCGTGGACCCCCCTGACTTGTTCCCGATGCCAAAAATTCCTATAAATTTAGAAACCCCTAGAAATAAATCTAGATCAGGAGTTCTGCCACCGGAAGCCTTTGTAGCCATGAAAAACCAATCGGGAGCCCGTTCCGGCACCCTGCCGGAGGGGGAAACCATCACCGGTGGCCATATTCATCATCCCGGCGCTCTCCATGACAAGGAGGGAGTAGTTCACCCTCGGGGCTGAGGGTATGTACCAGTAGCTATGTGGTTGATCTCTCTCTCTCATGCTCCTGATATGGCACGATCTTGATGTACTGTGAGCTTTGTTATTATAGTTGGATCATATGGTGTTTCTCCCCCTCTACCTTCCCGTTGATGAATTGAGTTTTACCTTTGAGGTTGCACTATTATCGGACTTAATACTATTATGGATTTGAGAACACTTGATGTATGTCTTGCGTGGGATACTCGTGGTGACAATGGGGTATTCTATTGATTCACTTGATATATGTTTTGGCACTCAACTCGTGGATTCCTGAGGTGACTGAGGGAGTCCTGTATTAGGGGGTGTCCGGATAGCCGGACTATACCTTCGGCCGGACTCCTGGACTACGAAGATACAAGATTGAAGACTTCGTCCCGTGTTCGGAAGGGACTTTCCTTGGCGTGGAAGGCAAGCTTGGCGGTACGGATATGTAGATCTCCTACCATTGTAACCGACTCTGTGTAACCCTAGCCCTCTCCGATGTCTATATAAACCGGAGGGTTTTAGTCCATAGGAACGACAATCATACCATAGGCTAGCTTCTAGGGTTTAGCCTCCTTGATCTCGTGGTAGATCTACTCTTGTACTACCCATATCATCAATATTAATCAAGCAGGAGTAGGGTTTTACCTCCATCGAGAGGGCCCAAACCTGGGTAAAAACATCGTGTCCCTTGTCTCCTGTTACCATCTGCCTAGACGCACAGTTCGGGACCCCCTACCCGAGATCCGCCGGTTGAGACACCGACATTGGTGCTTTCATTGAGAGTTCCTCTTTGCCGTCGCCATCAGGAAGGATGCCTCATCCCGTCTTTAAAGACGGCACCGTTGCTAAGGGAGCTTTGGCTGTCGGCCAAACTCTCCGGCTAGGTGGTTTCCTTATGACCGCTTGTTTGGCTGCTGCGCCGACGATGACCTCTTGGGTCATCGAAAGCAATCTTCACGTCAGCTCGGAATTCGCCGAGCAGCTAGATCCAATGGAGCTCTCTTCCCTAAACGAGCTCTTGGATCGCATCGCCGCCCTGGGAGTCGCTACGGATTACGACCAGATTGGGCCTAAACCCGATCTGAGAGAGATTAACTCTCCCCAGGTCACCCATCACGTTGCCGTGGTAGAGGGACAGTGCGGCAACCCTTCATCTATCTTAAGGACTAGCTATGTCCGGATTCCCGATCCCTCCAAGCTGGATACCCACGGAGGGGAGGACATCACTCAAGACCTGAACTTAAAGTCAGGCGACAGGCTAGATTCATTGGACAACATCCAAGAATCCAAACTTCCGAGTTCGGAAACTCCTTGGCCCCTGGGTCTCAGATTGGGTGAGGTTTCGGATTTGATTCCACCCACCCACCCATACATAAGCAATCTATCCCAAATTAGGCAAGAGCCCGAAGAAACAGTACATCATTACTAGGCCAGATTCCTCCTGGTTATGAACATGATAAAGGACTGCCGCGAGGAAGACGCAACTTCATTCTTCTACAATAATTGCACGGACAAGGGAATCCTCAACGCCATAAGTCGCCGTGATATTACATGCTTCGCTGACTTGGCATCCATAGTACGAAAGTACTGTGCGATGGAAAGCGCCTGGAAAACCGAAATAAAATTTTGGGACAATCCGGCCCTGAATACAAACCCAATCTGAAATAAAAGGGTGCATCATCGCCAGACACCCGGGTTCAATACCAAAAAGCAAAAGCCCTCTACAGGGCACGGAACCGTACTGGAAGGATGGCTTAATGGACCCTGTAAAATTCACAGTGCAGAGGGCGCCACACCAACTCACAGCCTTAGAGCATGTTGGATACTCCGGCAGGTGGCAAAAATTGGCAAAGATCTTCTAATTCCAGAAGCCACAGAAAGCCACCCCAGAGACACCAGTACAGTATTAACAATCTTCGAGACTTTCGCATCAAATAATATGCAAAAAAGAACACTCCGCAGCCTTGCCGAAGTCTACCAAGTAGCAACAATAAACCCATGGAGTGACAAGGCTATTACTTTTAACGCCAGTGATGAACCTAAATTCTGAACAGCCCGAGCACCAGCCGCATTGGTCCTTAGTCCAATAGTGGACGGCTTTCGTCTTACCAAGGTACTCATGGATGGCGGCAGCGGATTGAACCTCATTTATGAGGAAACCCTTCAAAAAATGGAAATAGACTGGAACCGCATTGAGCGAAGCAGCACAACCTTTAGAGGAATAATCCCCAGTCGGGAAGCGCGCTGTACAGGAAAAATCACACTAGATGTGGTGTTCGGCACGCCGGATAATTATAGGTCCGAAGAGGTCACGTTCCAAGTGGCCCCGTTCAGTAGCGGATATCACGCTCTGCTAGGGCGGGAAGCATTTACAATCTTCCAAGCAATACCCCATTACGGGTACATGAAGCTCAAGATGCCCGGGCCTAACGGAATCATCACTCTCGCTAGTGATCCAGACATAGCACTCCGCACCGAAAACAAGACAGCCGCATTGGCCCTCGAGGCGCTATCCGAAGCCCTAGCGGCTGAGGAACTGACTGCGCTGTGCTCCACGGTGAATAGGGACGATGTGATACTCGACAAAAGATCCAAGTCCACCTCCTTTAAACCGGCAGACGAAATAGTCAAATTCCAGGTCCATCCAACGGACCCCAATAAAACAGCTTCCATCGGGGCACAGTTAAACCCTGATGTAGACGCCGCACTGCGAGAGTTCCTATGAGAGAACTGGGACATTTTCGCCTGGCACCCTTCAGACATGCCAGGAATCCCACGCAGGCTGGCCGAACACAGCTTAAATATCCTAAAAGGATTCAAGCCAGTCAAACAGGCTCTTCGGCGTTTTTCCGAATCTAAGAGATAGGCCATGGGAGAGGAACTAGCCAAGCTATTGGAGGCCGGATTCATCAAAGATATAAAACACCCGGACTGGCTAGCAAATCTGGTGATGGTACCAAAGAAGGACAAATCCTGGCGTCTGTGCGTTGATTTTAAAGACCTTAACAAGGCTTGCCCAAAGGATCCCTTCCCTCTCCCCCGCATCGATCAAATTATCGACGCTACCGCATGACACGATTCATTGTGTTTCCTCGACGCATACTCCGGCTACCATCAAATAAAGATGGCAGAGTCAGACCAAGCCGCAACGGCATTCATCACACCATACGGCCCATTCCTCTTCAACACAATGCCCTTCGGGCTCAAAAACGCCGGCGCAACATATCAGCGCATGATTTAGACATGTCTGGCAAACCAGATCGGCAAAACAGTGGAGGCATACATAGATGATGTGGTCGTTAAAACAAGACATGTCGAATCTCTAGTAGACGACTTGAGGCTAACATTCGATAACCTCCGAACATACGACATCAAGCTCAACCCGGAAAAATGCGTTTTTGGCGTTCCAGCCGGAAAGCTCTTGGGCTTCATTGTATCCGGTAGAGGAATTGAAGCAAATCCAGCCAAGATCCGAGCTCTGTCACAATTGGATATCCCGAAGGACCTCAGACAAATACAAAAATTAACTGGATGCGTGGCGGCTCTAAGCCGCTTTATCTCCCGCTTGGGAGAAAAGGCCCTACCCCTTTACTGCCTCCTTCGGTGCACCGAACACTTCGAGTGGACGAATGCAGCCACGGCCGGACTCGACAAAATAAAGGCCATCTTGGCAACAAACCCAGTCCTGGCCGCGGAAAACATTGGCGAACCAATGCTATTATACATTGCAGCAACCCATCAGGTCGTAAGCGCAGTGCTCGTCGTCGAACGAGAAACGGACGGACACAAATTCCCCCTTCAAAAGCCGGTCTACTATGTGTCCAGTGTCCTTACTCCGTGCAAGTCACGGTACCCGCATTATCAAAAGATTGCGTACGCAGTATTTATGGCATCCTGGAAGCTGCGACACTACTTTCAAGAGTGTTCAATAACAGTAGCCTCGGAAGTGCCACTTAACAATATTATAAACAACCGCGACGCGACGGGCCGGATTGCAAAATGGGCCATTGAGATCCTCCCGTTCGACATAACTTACAAGCCACGGCGAGCTATCAAGTCGCAAGTTTTGGCCGACTTCGTCGCAGAATGGACGGAGGCCGAACTCCCTAAAGAGTACGACACATATTCAAACTGGGTCATGCACTTCGACGGCTCCAAAATGTTGGCCGGTCTAGGGGCTGGCGTCGTTTTTACGTCCCCCACAGGAGACACAGTTCAATATGTACTCCAGATAATGTACACAGACTCCAACAATGCAGCCGAATATGAGGCCCTTTTACATGGTCTCCGGTTGGCAGTATCCATGGGCATTCAACGCCTAGAGGTGCGCGGGGACTTGAACCTCGCAGTATCCCAAATAAATGGAGACTTTGATGCCAAGGATCCAAAAATGGCAGCTTATCGCAACACCGTCCTAAAAATGTCAGCTCGGTTCGAAGGGCTCGAATTTCACCATATAGCCCGGGAAAATAATCAGGCGGCAGATGTCCTGGCACGCATCGGCGCAAAACGCGATGTAGTCCCCCTCCAACATCTTCTTGGAAAGGATGTTCAAGCCATCCGTAGTATGGGAAGGGGAACCCGGCAATAACAGCCCGGACCCAACCGCACTACCCGACACCGAACACTCTGACATAATTGGAGGCTCTGCCAATGAAATAACACCTTCAGCCCACGTAATAATGGCCGTCATCGCCCCGTGGACAGAACCATTCCTCGCCTACCTTACTAGGCAAGAACTCCCCGAGGACCAAAATGAGGCACGCTGCATAGTGCGGCGATCTAAAGCCTATAAAGTCCATGAGGGAGAGCTTTATAAGAAAAGCACTACTGGAGTCCTTCAAAGGTGCATCTCCGAAGAGGAAGGGCGGAACCTCCTCGCTAAAATTCATGCCGGACTAGGCGGTCATCACGCTACAGCTCGGTCCCTTGTAAGCAAGGCCTTCCGTACAGGCTTTTATTGGCCGACGGCCTGGGCAGACGCCTAGGACTTAGTCCAACGATGCGTCGGTTGCCAACTTTTTGCAAACCAAAGCCATATGCCACCCACCGCCCTCCAAACTATCCCCATCACTTGGCCCTTCGCGGTCTGGGGGCTTGACATGGTTGGACCCCTTAAAGGCGGAACCCACAAGAAAAAATACTTACTGGTCATGGTGGATAAGTTCACCAAATGGATAGAAGCCAAGCCTGTTAAGACAGCCGAATCCGGACCGGTGATAGACTTTATATCCGGGGTTGTACACCGTTACGGCGTCCCCCACAGCATCATCACTGATAACGGCACGAACTTTACGGCCGACGAGGTAAAACTCTGTTGCAAAAACATGGGCATCAAGCTCGATTATGCTTCCGTCTATCACCCACAAACTAATGGCCAGGTCGAACGTGCAAATGGTCTTATCATGAGCGGCATCAAACCCAGATTAGTGCGGTCCCTTAAGGAATCTAATACGCACTGGGTAGAGGAGCTCGACTCCGTACTCTGGGGGCTGCGGACCACGCCGAATCGCACCACCGGATACACACCATTCTTCATGGTGTATGGCGGAGAGGCAGTTTTGCCCTGCGACATAATTCATGACTCACGTCGATTGCGCATGTATGAAGAAAGAGAAGCCGAGCTCGATCGGTAGGACAGTTTGGACACCTTGGAGGAAGAGCGTGACGTGGCAAAAGCCCGTTCCGCATTCTGTCAATAGCAGGCTCGAAGATACCAAAGCAGAGAAGTACGGGCCAAAATTACAATGTTGGCGAATTAGTTCTACGCCTACCGGACAAGAAAAAGGAAAAACTCAAGCCCAAGTGGGAAGGTCCCTTCATAATTGACCAAGTCTTGACTGGTGGAGCGTACCGCCTGCGAGATGCATCGGATAACTGACTCGAGCCGAACCCATGGAACGCAGCCCGTCTCCAAAGATTCTATGCCTAGCGCCAGACTCTATGTTCGTCTCCTTCCTCTGTCCATTTTTATATGCTTTCTGTCTTACATTTCTCTCCTTCTCCTCTCTCTCTCTCTCTCTCTTATAGCCTTTAAAGGCTCATAAAGTGACGCGCTATCCATGCTTATTAAACCTGCGGGCTTCTTTAAACAGAAGCTTATTTATACGGGCTTCATGCCCAACACATGTGTCACACTTCCGCATGTACCTTTTATTCACCATTATATGCATCGATATGACTTAAGTTTTGGCCAAGCTGGGTTGCCTGGCTCCTGTGCTTACCCCTACGTTCCCGATTGTTTGGCTAGGTGGTAAAGGGAGCACCTCTGCAATTGTTACTGCCGAGTCAGTCGGATGTGTACCTCAGACTGGGTGAAGCCGAAAGCTAGCGTTCTTAAGGGAATATTCGGTCGGTGAACTAAAGATGATCTTTTTTTCACTTATTTATCTATACGCCCCCAGATGTTTTTCCTGCGTCTCTTTTCGCAGAATGGACATGCACTTTAGGGCATGCCTCCCAGGGAAAGGAACCCCTAACGGAACTATTCTCCCTGGAAGATGTTTCTTACTAACCGTGTAATATAACATAACTAGTTGGGCACTTGTCTGTTCAAGCACTAATGACCCCTACGCCTGGTCTCCATGCATACCCCGGTTCTTATATAACCGCGAGGGTATTCGAACACACTCCGGACCGTCAGGTCCCGAGGTTGAAGCGAAAAGGTCGGCCATGACAAACGATCTACAATCCGGCTAGAAGGCATTACACATGTCAATTAAATTACATAGTCAATCTGACTGATTGTATTCCTCTTCAATACCATCTAACAGGCTGTCTAGCTCACAGTCCTGTTGGGAATACTTTGCGGCCAATTCTACTTGGCCGTATACTAAGCTCACAGGGATCTCCTTCCCATCGGGCCCCACGGGTCCGATCTCGGCCATGTGGTTTGGGTCAGCCTTCGTGTACCGCATCTTCACCATGGCCCAGGCCTCCCTGGCGCCTTGACGGCAGGCCGACATCTTCCACAATCTGAAGTGCCGCCGTGCTCCCTTCAGCTTCTCTACAAGCTCTCCAAGGCCTTCGGGCATGGAGACGGATGGCTAGAAGGCCTGGGCGACGCCTTGCATCACCTGCCGAACTTGCTCGTGCAGTTGTGAGAGCTCGGGAAGAAGGTCACCCGTAGAACCGGGCATTTCCTCTGCAGGACGACCTGTTAGCATACCTACAGACATTACTCTGTTAGTCGACTTCCTCGCCGAACTCTTTTTTCAAAGTTCGTTTAAGCACTTACTAAATATGCCGCGTCGAAGCCGCTGATTCTCCTTAACGGAGTCCAACAGCTGGGCACGAACATCCTTCAGTTCAACGCCCAGCTTGGTGTTGGCATCTTGGAGATCGTTCTTCTCCCGCCTCACCTTTGTCAGCACACTCTCACCAGCCTTCAGCTGGCGTAGGAGTTGTTGCTTTTCCGGATTTAATCCTGCGCCATCTGCAATTTCATTTGTCAGATTTGCACCCACGCCGCACTTCGCAAAATACTTATCTTCCGAAGCGTATATTACCAGAGGGGGTCTCCTTGGGCTCCCCTGCCGCGGCTAGTGCGGCCTCAAGTTGGGCTTTGCACTCTTCCAGCTCCTGGGACAGTAGGGTATTCTTTTCTGTAAGAACCTGCATAACAAATGATCCTTAAATCAGTTATTCTAACTGTTTCAAGTCTCGGGGGCTACTGGTATATATATAATTACCAAAATTTTCTTACCCGTATGTCTTTTACACATTGCTCCGTGGCTCTGGCTAGACCATTTTGAGCGGCACGGAGATACACATCTCCCGAATTGAAGGCATCCAATGCCTCTTGGGAGAAACAAGCGTCGCGAAGAACTTTCCGACGATGCCTGTGATTCATGGCACTCTCCACCTCGGAATTGGTGGTAGACAGCCTGTCCGCATCCTCTGTCGGAGGAGCGTCCGGTGCGCACCTTGTGTTCGCCTCCGCTTCCGGACCAGGCTTTGGAGCCTGGCTGGTGGAGGCGCGATTGGCAACCTCTCCGGATATAGTCTGGTGAGGTCTCTTCGTCCTAAAGAGAGCACGAGCGTTAATATGCCTTGAAGGAATAACACCTGGGAATAAGATGGCGCGCTATACCTTTGCGCCGGCGTGTTAGTCCGGACCGCACTTCTTTTCAGCCCGCGGGGCCTTGCCGCCCCTCGTTGGCTAGTCACCGCAGGCTCGGCCTCCCGTCTCAAGGACCTCCCCTGCAAAACACGGTTGTCATACAACAATCGAAAACACGCGAGGATAGATCCCTTTTCAAAGTGCTGGGACTTCGGTCTCAGTTACTTGTGAGGCTGGGAGTAGCCCTGGGTAATCGGCCGTAATGGCCACCAAGGCGTTGTCCTTGCTCAATTGATGAAACACCCCGTCAATCAGCTCCACAGATAAGTCCGGATCCTCTTGAGAGGCCGGGTCGAGGGACCGTCCCGGATCCTCGGGTTGTGGAGGAGGGATGTTTATTTCTTTAACAGCCTGGCGCAGTTCCTGCGTTGAAGTCGTTAGACTGAATATTTAACGATGGGAATATAAAACGGATGGGCAAGTAGAAGTGTCCACTTACCCAACTTGGGGGATTGTACATAGAAAATCCACCCTGTGGGTTGACGCAGAGAAATTCCTCCTCTTCTCCCTTGTACAAAGCAGACAAGATCTTTATAAGAGCGGCAGCCAAATCCGGCCCCTTACGGCCGTGGCGGGTGGCGTCGTCCTCCCCGTTGAAGTCCCACATGGGGTGGCCTCTATACTGGAGCGGCTGCACCCCTCCCATGATGCATGCAGCCATGACCCCGATCATTGTCAGTCCAAATGAGCTAACAATCTTATCCGGCCCATCAGGTAAAGAACGTCCTTGTCGATTTCCCTTTGAGGGCTCCGTGGACGCCAGCTTAGGCGCTTCTTTAGGGGAGCACTGTCGAACTCAGGGAGGCCAATTCGGACAGGATCTGGCAGCGGGACGTCGTCTATATAAAACCATTCCGAAGGCCAGTCCTCGGATGCCTTCTTTGGGGTTCCGGATAGATATCCGGTCCCGGCGATGCGCCACACTTCGGCTCCGCCCACTTGATATATTGACCCCTTCTGAGAACGGGGCACAAGGCAGAATAGCCTTTTCCACAGCGTGAAATGAGCCTCGCAGCCCAAAAACAGCTCGCAAAGGGCTACGAAGCCCGCGATATGCAATATGGAGGCAGGCGTGAGGTTGTGCAGCTGGAGGCCATAGAACTCTAGGAGCCCCCGAAGAAGCGTATGAATTGGAAATCCGAGCCCTCTTATTAAGTAAGGGACAAGGCATACCCGCTCTCCTTTGGAGGGATTGGGGGCACTCTCCGCTTGCTCTCCGCCATTATAGGTGGCAAGTCCGGCTCGAACCGGGACCATATAGGCCGGGGGGAGAAATCCCTTTGTCTGGAGCATCACTAGCTCGCTGTGCGGGATGGAGCATCTCTCCCAATCTCCAGGCTAAGGGCTGGAAGGGCGAGAGGAGGAGCTGCGGCGGCTGGTCATGATAGAATGGACCTCTGTCGGATACGCTCTGATGAATACTCGCGGAGGGGAGAAGGTGTGGTTTGGATCTAAATCCTCGTCCCCTTAAATAGGCGGCTCATTCACGCGGCTAGGGGTGTAAATATAAAAACACCCTAACTTTTCGTATTCGTTTGACACGTGGAAGACGGCCATTATTGGGCGTAGAAGCCAAGAAGCGCTACATTTACAAGAAACCGGACATTATTCAACAGGTACATGGAATTTGGAGGAGAACCCACTTTGCAATGCCGAAGACAATTTGCGCGCCGGACTCCTCGTCATTGAAGCCTGGTTCGGGGGCTACTGAGGGAGTCCTGGATTAGGGGGTGTCCGGATAGCCGGACTATACCTTCGGCCGGACTCCTGGACTATGAAGATACAAGATTGAAGATTTCGTCCCGTGTCCGGATGGGACTTTCCTTGGCGTGGAAGGCAAGCTTGGCGGTACGGATATGTAGATCTCCTACCATTGTAACCGACTCTGTGTAACCCTAGCCCTCTCCGTGTCTATATAAACCGGAGGGTTTTAGTCCGTAGGAACGACAATCATACCATAGGCTAGCTTCTAGGGTTTAGCCTCCTTGATCTCGTGGTAGATCTACTCTTGTACTACCCATATCATCAATATTAATCAAGCAGGAGTAGGGTCTTACCTCCATCGAGAGGGCCCGAACCTGGGTAAAAACATCGTGTCCCTTGTCTCCTGTTACCATCCGCCTAGACGCACAGTTCGGGACCCCCTACCCGAGATCCATCGGTTTAGACACCGACAGTGATATTGGGGTAATCTATGCATAGGGGTTGATGCACATTTTTGTTCTTGTTTCTTCGGTAGGAACCTTGGGGCACTCTTTGAGGTTCTTTGTGTTGGATTGAATATTATGAATCTGAAGTTGTTTGATACATATTGTATAATTGACCCACGGATACTTGTGGTGACATTGGAGTATCTAGGTGACATTAGGGTTGGTTGATGTGTGTCATATGGTGTTATTTTACTACGAACTCTAGGGTTGTTTGTGACACTTATAGGAATAGCTCAATGGATTGATCGGAAAGAATAACTTTGAGGTGGTTTCGTACCCTACAAGCAATTTCATCTTATGTTCTCCGTGATAGGCACTTTGGAGTGACTTTTGTCCCCCGTTGAGGGATTGCCATATGATTTAATTATGTTATCATTGTTGAGAGAACTTGCACTAGTGAAAGTATGAACCCTAGGCCTTGTTTTCAAGCATTGCAATACCGTTTTTCTCACTTTTGCTACTTGCTACCTTGCTGTTTCTATATTTTTAGATTACAAAAACCTATATCTACTATCCATATTGCGCATGTATCACCATCTCTTCGCCGAACTAGTGCACCTATACAATTTACCATTGTATTGGGTGTGTTGGGGACACAAGAGACTCTTTTTTGTTTGGTTGCAGGGTTGTTTGAGACAGACCATCTTCATCCTACGCCTCCCACGGATTGATAAACCTTAGGTCATCCACTTGTGGGAAATTTGCTATTGTCCTACAAATCTCTGCACTTGGTGGCCCAACAACGTCTACCAGGATAAATTTGCATAGTAGACATCAACGGTAGCAAGATTGTTGATGTAGATCAACGTCACGATCCTTGCCCCTGCGGCACTCCGGTGCCACCGGGAGAGAGGGGGAGAGAGCCCCCCTCCTTCTTCTTCTTCTTCCTTGGCTCCCCCTAGATGGGAGGAGAGTTCCCCCACTGGTCCATGGCCTCCATGGCGTCGGAGGGGAAAGAGCCCCTCTAAGATTGGATCTGTCTCTCTGTTCCCTTCTGTTTTGCTTCCCCGCGATCTGGCCGAAAACTGTTTCTTATATTCCAGGAGATCCGTAACTCCGGTTGCGCTGAAATTTTAACACGATTTTTTCGGATATAGGCTTCCTTGTGCCCGAAGTATAGCTCCAACCGACGTTCGAGGAGAGCATAAGACACCTAGGCGCGCCTGGTGCCTGGGGCGCGCCCTGGTGGGTTGTGGGCACTGTGGGCCCGTGTTTGCATTGATTCCACCTCCCAAAAATCACATATATTCCAAAATAATTCTCCATAAATTTTTATCGTGTTTGGACTTCGTTTGATATGGATTTTCTGTGAAACAAAAAACATGCAAAAAAACAGGAACTGGCACTAGGCACTGGATCAATAGGTTAGTCCAATAAATCATATAAAAAGTTGCCAAAAATATGTGAAAGTTGTATAATATTGGCATGAAACAATCAAAAATTAAAGATACGATCGAGACGTATGAGCATCCCCAAGCTTAATTCCTGCTCGTCCTCGATAGGTAAATGATAAAAAAGAATTTTTTTTGATGTGGAATGCTACCTAGCATAAACTTGATCATATATCTAATCATGGCATGAATATTAAGACATAAGTGATTCAAAGCAATAGTCTATAATTTGACATAAAGACATCAATACTCAGGCATCCCAACAAACAATCATGTCTTTCAAACTATCAATGCTAAAGAAAGCTTGTAACACCCCCGGTAATCATGCTACAGTAAACTCCTACTAATGACTGCCAAGTCATCATGATTATTTTGCTAATCATCACTTTGTTCCAAATCAAACTCAAACTCGATTCCAATTGTATGTCAAATTATTTTCTTAAAAATTTAAAAGACAAAAATGTTCATTGGGTTGCAATTCTTCACTAACTAATTATCATGTAGAACGCAACATCATTTGACTCACCACTTAATTCCTAGGAAAATATAAAGTGGCCCAACGGCATCTAAAATATCCTTTTCAAAATAAACAAATGGTTATATATTTCCAAACGACCCCAAACGTTGGGTGCTATTTCAAAATGTGGCATTTGATTTATGTACCAAGTTTCAATGTGAACAAAATTCAATTGCTATAAAAAGAAAATGCAAAGTAGTCAATAAAAAGAAAAGAAGAAAAACCGCTACTGCTGCACCGGGCCCTAGTGGCCATAGTACAGCCCAACGCACTAGGCCACGACCTTTCTTCCATCTCTTGCTAGGGAGAGGCAGAGGAGAGCCGTGGCATGCATCCAGCCGCCATGGCTATGGATGGCCACCACGTGCCCTCCCCAGCCCTATAAATACACCCACACGAAACCCTAACTCGCATTCCCCACTCTTCCCCCTGTCGCCCCCCTTCTCATCCGCTCTAATTTGAGCTCGAAACCTCATTGGTGACCACAGCCTTATCGTCGTTGCCGCGGCCACCATCGTCGCCGTTGCTCGGGAGTACGTCCATGGGGTCTGCCATGGTCGCCTTCGTCCGTCCCGGGAGTCGATTCAAGCAGGGACGCCGCGACGCCGTCTCCATCTCCATCATCTCCATTCGGCCGCCGCCATCTCGCTGTCGACCTGCACTGTTTTGACCGTACCCGGCCTCGCTGAGATCGTCTACGGCCTCTCTGTGAGCCAGTCTTCTGAAACCTCCTCTCTCCGTTGTAGACTCGTCGATGTAGGCGTCGTCTGCGACCTCCCATGGCTGCACCTGTATCTCTTCTTCCGCACATGCTCGCTCACGTATAGCCGCGCCCTTGCCGCGGTGCCCGCTCGCCCGCTTCCGTGCCTGCTACCGCTGCCACACGCCCCATGCCCGCTCGCCGCTGCCGCCTGCACCCGTGCGCGCTCGGCCGCCCTGACCGCGCCGTTCGGGCCTGCTGTCGCTGCGGGCTTGGATCCTCTGTTGCTGCTAGCGCCGCCACCGCTGCTCTGTCGCCCGCCGACTGCCATGCGCGCGTGCTCGTGCCCTTTCATCCCACTCGCACACGCGCCCTGCCTTTCTCCACCCGCCGCTCGCTGACACCCGACGCCGCCGTGCTCCGCGCCGCTGCTGGCCGTGACCCAAGCGCCCCCGCGCAGGCCTGTGATCGCGCCGCCCGCTGCCGGTGATGCCTGCTGGCCAGGGCCGCGCCCTGCGCCCCCCCCCCCCTCGTGTTGGGCACTGGCTGCCGGCGCTCCCCCTGTGAGCGGTTGGGCGTGCTCCCAGTCGTGGGCTCTGGCCACTTCACGATTGGGGCCGTCCAGGCTATTTGGGGATTAGCCTTTTTTTAATTATTAGTTCATTAGTTAGATGGGCCTATGACCAGCGGCCCCCACTTCTAATTAATCTAGTAAATTAAA
This sequence comes from Triticum urartu, assembly GCF_003073215.2. Classification (NCBI taxonomy): domain Eukaryota; kingdom Viridiplantae; phylum Streptophyta; class Magnoliopsida; order Poales; family Poaceae; genus Triticum; species Triticum urartu. The sequence continues at coordinate 330,119,721 of NC_053026.1, forward strand.
GTCTAACTAAGTCTAGTCACTGCCAAGTGGCCCCCAGTCACCCCTTTGACTAGTCAAAGCTGACTAGTCAACTGCTGAGTCAATAGCTGACAAGGCCCGCCAGTCAGCCTCTCGGTGGGTATATTTCTGTGTACACTTAGCCTATTCTGTTTTAATTTCGGGGTTTTAATAAATCCAGGAATTTGAAAAAAAATTAGTTAAACTTTCAAAAGTCATATAGAATAAACCGTAAGTCAGATGAATAGGTTTTATACATGAAAGTTGCTCAGAACGACGAGGCGAATCCGAATACAAGCTCTGTTCATCCGCCACATGCCCCATATCGTAGCAAACGTGCAACCTTTCCCCTCCATTTCATTTGTCCAAAAATTCCTAACTCCGGGAAAACTTTCCCGGATGTTTCCCCCCTTCGCCAGTATCGCCTAGTACTGCGTTAGGTCACTCCTAGCACCGCGTTTTGCCTTGTTATATTTTGTGATGTTTGTTTGCCCCATATTTACTGTTTCTCCCCCTCTTCTTCTCCGGTGACCCCAAGACTGACGTTGATGCGACTGAGTACGACTACATCCCCGACGACCCCTCCTTGCCAGAGCAACCAGGCAAGCAAACCCTCCTTGAGCATTCTGTTATCACCCACTTCTTCCCCTCTCATGCTTGCATTAGAACTGCTACTACTTTATGTATGATCCTACTCTGATGCATAGCCTGTTTTTGATTCCTGCTTTCATACCTTACCTGCTTATCCTAAACTGCTTAGTATAGGTTGGTTAGAGATCCATTAGTGACCCCCACCTTGTCCCAGTTACCCCGCTTTATGTTCAATGATTCGATCAATGTGATCGACGTCCAGGCCCCGACACCGCACATCACCCCCCTAGTTGTACGACTCTGCATAGTTACCATCGAGTGCCAAGGGTGGAACCTCTTACATCACTCCTGATGAGATCTCTGTAGTGTAGCTATATGGTCGAGGTCATCGAGGGTGATTTCCTCCTTAACCACTTACGTTACGGCTCTGTCGTGCAACCCATCAAATGTGAACCTCGAGGGTGGATCCTCTTACGTTCACCTTGATGATAACATCGAGTGGGATTCACCGGGGGTGATTCCTCGGGCTTTCCCCTTGGTGTTAGACACACAGTTACTATGGTTACTATTACTTTACACTGAACCATGTTACTAAAGATGGGTCGGCCCTGAGGGGTACCCGCGCGAGCTTAATAGCGAGTGATGTGGAGTCGGGTTGACCTGGAAGGTGCCCGCGAGATACTTATGAGGCGTGGCCGGGCATTCTTAGCCCTTGCCGCAAGTACTCGAGACAGGGAAATGGGGTCACATCTTTCGTGAGTCTCTGCTTGTTATCGTGTGCTCCTAATCCACTACGATTTGGATATTTGATCCGAGGGGCCTCTGGCCCGATAGCACTAACCATCACGTGGGCATAGTTTGGGCGTTCTGCGTTGTATACATCAGCCGAAGCTTACTAGACGTCAGCGACTGAGCGGCGCACGCCGGGTTGGACTACGTAAGCTCCTGCCTTGTTTAAGGAGGTAGCTAGGTCTGGTCACCGGCCGCGTACGCAGTGTGCAGGAGTTCCCGGGGAGATGGCCCATGACCCCTGGGGGCATAGGTTTAGTCCGGCGTGCTAGCCTCTCTATTAAGCCAAGGTCGGGTTGCGGCGTATTGTTTGGCCGAGGCCGGACATGACCCAGGAAAGTGTGTCCGGCTAGAGTTAATCGAGCATGATGGGTAAGTTGGTGCACCCATGCAGGGAAGAAAACATCTATCGATAGCCTGTCCTACGTAACAGACACTTGGAGTTGTATCCCGATCGATACAACTAGAACTGGATACTTGAGATGAGGAATGGATATGAGAAATGGATATGAGAAATGGATAGTATGGCTCTGGGTTGCTTTCTTGCAGGGAGTTGAGAAAGGATCTCTGGCCAAGGTTGATAACTCTACCTACTTTACATTATGTTGATATGTACTCTTCTATATGCTGCAAGATGCTTGAAGATGCTAGTCTTCGATAGGCTAGGCTTTCCCCTTCTCTTCTGGCATTCTGTAGTTTAGTCCACAAATACATCCCATTTCCTTTGATACCTATGCATACTTAGTTTAGATCTGATGTAAGTCTTGCGAGTACTTTGGATGAGTACTCACGGCTGCTTTGCTACCTCTTTTCCCCCATACCCGATTGTTGCGACCAGATGACGAGTCCCAGGAGCCAGACGACTCCCCTGATGCCTACTACTACCCCGAGGGTGACTACTACTACATGACGGCCGCTGACGACTTGGAGTAGTTAGGAGGCTCCCAAGCAGGAGGCCTTGGCTTTTCCATCATTGTTGCTTTTGTGCTAGCCTTCTTAAGGCAAACCTATCTAACTTATGTCTGTACTCAGATATTGTTGCTTCCGTTGACTCTTATGTATTCGAGCCCTTGAGGCCCCTGGCTTGTAATATAAAGCTTGTATTATTTTAATTTGTGTCTAGAGTTGTGTTGTGATATCTTCCCGTGAGTCCTTGATCTTGATCATACACATTTGCGTGTATGATTAGTGTACGATCAAATCGGGGGCGTCACAAGTTGGTATCAGAGCCGACTGCCTGTAGGATCCCCCTTTCCAACTCCTTGGCCGAAGTTGAGTCTAGTCATCCAAAACTATTTTACTAACTTGGCCGTGTGGCTTACGGGCCCACGTCGCCATTGGGTGGTATTAGGATCTTTTATCCCTCGTATATACTCTGGGGCTCTGATCTCTCTTCTATTTTTGGGTTAAATTATTTTACTAACTCGAACATTAGGATCTCGTGATCACATCCGCATGGAGAGCCCCTTATTTTAGATGATCGCTTGCTGCATCAGAAGATTCTGAAGTTACTCTATGATATTCTCTCGAGGCTTTTTGCCTGTTTCCTTTGCAATTCCCTGCCATCAAAATATCCGTATGGATAACTACACACACTTGCCAATCTTACATTCTATCCCATTGATCTTGTTATTACCAGATGCCCTGAACTGCTCTCCTTTGTTCCGAGAATCCTCTGAGCTTACTGCCTTGAAGTTCCTTGTCACCTGAATACCCCTACGGATAACTTTGTGCACCTATCGAGTATCCGCTCATCCTCAGTTGATTTATGGACTTCACAAAAGTCTTCGTAATACGATTCGTACTTGTGAAAATCTTCAGCAGCCTATTATTCTTGAATTTCTTGCTTACTTGCATTATGGTTAATACCATAAGTCTAGTAATCTTATTGTCATCCTTTGTCATTATCATTTTCAGTCCGTTGATACAATATGTTGCGAATGCTCACAATCCTCAATCAGATCCTAGAATTCATCCTTACGACCCAGACGTCATTTTAACATGTGCTGGATCTCGACCAATCAAATCGCCATCGATTGTACCCCCAAGGCTATTCTACCTATCCATCCCTAATCAGAGCATTGCTTCTGATCCCTTGTCCTGGAATTCATAATTCCTTTGCAATTGAGCTTTGAGTTAGTCAGTTGTTTCTATAATTTGATCTCCTTGCATTCTTTCTTCCTCTGGTTGAATACTGATGCTCACATCAGATCCCTTGTGGACCACCAGAGCCCCTTTTTCGGATTTTATCCGACAACGTCCTTCATATTCAATAAGCTTGAGAGACTTTCCTCGGATACATAATACTTTTGGTAAATGGTATCCTCAGCTTTCTCAAGCATGCTCTACTACCGAGCTTGTGTTATTTATTCTTGAAATTTATGATATATGATCCTAAGATGCCCCGAGGGGTTGAACCTATGCCTTCCCTAACCTGTGTGAACTCGAAAGTTATGCGGGTTATACTCTACTGGCTTTTCGTCAGATAAAATTTCAAAACTACAGCTTCATCAAGAGCGAGAAGTAAAATGAAAGGTTATGCATTGTAGAAGTGGGAGTCGACCCTGAACCTTTTTGTTCATGCACACGGACACGGTTGATAACCCACAAGTATAGGGGATCGCAACAGTTTTTAGAGGGTAGAGTATTCAACCCATATTTATTGATCCGACACAAGGGGAGCCAAAGAATATTCTCAAGTATTAGCAGCTGAATTGTCAATTCAACCACACCTGGAAACTTAATATCTGCAGCAAAGTGTTTAGTAGCAAAGTAATATGATAGTAGTGATAACGGTAGCAAAAGGTAATAGTAGTAAAAGTAATGTTTTTGGTATTTTGTAGTGATGATAGCAATAGCAACGGGAAAGTAAATAAGCGAAGAACAATATATGGAAAGCTCGTAGGCAATGGATCGGAGATGGAGAATTATGCTGGATGCGGTTCATCATGTAACAGTCATAACCTAGGGTGACACAGAACTAGCTCCAGTTCATTGATATAATGTAGGCATGTATTCCGAACATAGTCATACGTGCTTATGGAAAAGAACTTGCATGACATCTTTTGTCCTACCCTCCCGTGGTAGCGGGGTCCTTACGGAAACTAAGGGATATTAAGGCCTCCTTTTAATAGAGAACCGGAACAAAGCATTAACACATAGTGAATACATGAACTCCTCAAACTACGGTCATCACTGGTAAGTATCCCGATTATTGTCACTTCGTGGTTAACGGATCATAACACATAATAGGTGACTATAGACTTGCAAGATAGGATCAAGAACACTCATATATTGATGAAAACATAATAGGTTCAGATCTGAAATCATGGTACTCTGGCCCTAGTGACAAGCATTAAGCATAGCAAAGTCATAGCAACATCAATCTCAGAACATAGTGGATACTAGGGATCAAACCCTAACAAAACTAACTCGATTACATGATAGATCCCATCCAACCCATCACCGTCCAGCAAGCCTACGATGGAATTACTCACGCACGGCAGTGAGCATCATGAAATTGGTGATGGAGGATGGTTGATCATGACGATGGCGATGGATTCCCCTCTCCAGAGCCCCGAACGGACTCCAGATCACTCGTCCCGAGAGGTTTTAGGGCTTGGCGGCGGCTCTGTATCGTAAAACGCGATGATTTCTTCTCTCTGATTTTTTTCTCATCGAAACTCAATATGTGGAGGTGGAGTTGGAGTCGGAGATGCAACAGGGGGCCCACGAGGTAGGGGGCGCGCCCTAGGGGGGCAGGCGTGCCCCCCACCCTCGTGGAAAGACGGTGGGCCCCCTGGCCTTCATGTTTGGCAGGTATTTTTCTTATTTTCTGAAAAGTGTCTCTGTGAAGTTTCATGTCATTTCGAGAACGTTTGCTCCTGCACATAAATAACACCATGGTAGTTCTGCTGAAAACAGCATCAGTCCGGGTTAGTTCCATTCAAATCATGCAAGTTAGAGTCCAAAACGAGGGCAAAAGTGTTTGGAAAAGTAGATACGTTGGAGACGTATCAACTCCCCCAAGCTTAAACCTTTGCTTGTCCTCAAGCAATTCAGTTGACAAACTGAAAGTGATAAAGAAAAACTTTTACAAACTCTGTTTGCTCTTGTTGTTGTAAATATGTAAAGCCAGCATTCAAGTTTTCAGCAAAGATTATAACTAACCACATTCGCAATAACGCATAGGTCTCAAGTTATTCATATCAATAGCATAATCAACTAGCGAGCCATAATAATAAAACTCGGATGACAACACTTTCTCAAAACAATCATAATATGATATAACAAGATGGTATCTCGCTAGCCCTTTCTGAGACCGCAAAACATAAATGCAGAGCACCTTTAAAGACCAAGGACTGACTGGACATTGTAATTCATGGAAAAGAGATCCAGTCAAGTCATACTCAATGTAAACTAACAATAATGAATGCAAATGACAGCAGTGCTCTCCAACTGGTGCTTTTTAATAAGAGGATGATGACTCAGCATAAAAGTAAATGGATAGGCCCTTCGCAGAGGGAAGCAGGGATTTGTAGAGGTGCCAGAGCTCGGTTTTGAAATAGAGGTGAATAATATTTTGAGCGGTATACTTTCATTGTCAACATAACAACCAAGAGATGGCGATATCTTCCATGCTACACACATTATAGGCGGTTCCCAAACAGAATGGTAACGTTTATACTCCCGCTTCCACCACAAGCATCAATCCATGGCTTGCTCGAAACAACGAGTGCCTCCAACTAACTAGAGTCCCAGGGGGAATTTTGTTTGCAATTATTTTGATTTAGTTTGCATAAAGCATGGGACTGGGCATCCCGATGACCAGCCATTTATCTCGTGAGTGAGGAGCGGAGTCCACTCCTCTTGAGAATAACCCGCCTAACATGGAAGATACATACAACCCTAGTTGATACATGAGCTATTCGAGCATACAAAACAGGATATTTATTTGAAGGTTTAGAGTTTAGCACATACAAATTTACTTGGAACGGCAGGTATATACCGTATATAGGTAGGTATAGTGGACTCATGTGGAATAACTTTGGGGTTTAAGGGATTGGATGCACAAGCAGTATTCCTGCTTAGTACAGGTGAATGCTAGCAAAAGACTGGGAAGCGACCAGCTAGAGAGCGACAACAGTCATGAACATGCATTAAAATTAATCAACACCGAATGCAAGCATGAGTAGGGTATAATCCACCATGAACATACATATCGTGAATGCTATGTTGGTTTTGTTTCAACTACATGCGTGAACATGTGCCAAGTCAAGTCACTTAAATCATTCAGAGGAATATACCACCCTATCATACCACATCATAACCATTTTAATAGCATGTTGGCATGCAAGGTAAACCATTATAACTCATAGCTAATCAAGCATGGCACAAGAAACTATGATCTCTAGTTGTCATTGCAAACATGTTTATTCATAATAAGCCGAATCAAGAACGATGAACTAATCATATTTAAAAAAACAAAAGAGGTCAAGTTCATACCATCTTTTCTCATCTCAGTCAGTCCATCATATATCATCATAATTGCCTTTCACTTGCACGACCGAACGATGTGAATAATAATAATAATAGTGCACGTGCATTGGACTAAGCTGGAATCTACAGGCATTCAATAGACAGGAGAAGACAAGGCAATATGGGCTCTTTTGTCAGATCAACAATAATGCATATAAGAGCCACTTCAACAATTTAATTATGGTCTTCTCCTATCGACCCCCAAAGAAAAGAAAAGAAATAAAACTATTTACACGGGAAAGCTCCCAACAAGCAAAAGAAGAACAAGAAATATTTTGGGTTTTCTTTTTAATTACTACTACAAGCATGAAAAGTAAATTAATTAAAAGCTACAACTAATTTTTTTTGTTTTTCTTAGGGTTTATTAAACACACAAGAAGAAAGCATAAAAAGGAAAATAACCTAGCATGGATGATACAATGAAAAAGTATGAGCACCGACATCTAGCAATGAGTGTGTGAACATAAATGTAATGTTGGTGGGAAATACGTACTCCCCCAAGCTTAGGCTTTTGGGCTAAATTGGTCTATGGCCACGGCTGGCCTGGTGGATATCCATAATAGTAGTTGGGGTCGTACTGTGATGCAGCAGCTATCGCCTGCTGAGCTGCAGTGTGGCGACGAGCGGCCTCCTCTCTCCTCCCGTACTCATCTGCCTCCTCTCTGGTAATAGTATATCCTCTTCTTGCCTGATAATCAAAGAAAGCAGGAGCGGGGAGAGTAATACGGACAACACGGCATCTGTCAATGATTAGTCGATACAGGAGAGGTGATTCGTTCCTCTCGACAAACTGGTGGTGAACCACAACATTAAAATCTAGATAGGCAGGAGGTAATTCAATGTCATCTTCGTGCACATCTATACCAAGAAAATTAGCTACGCGGGTTGCATAAATTCCACCAAAGAAATCTCCATTACGTCTATTAAGATGCAACCTACGTGCAACAATGGCTCCCAAATTATATGATTTGTCTCCTAACACAGCACTCCTAAGAATACTAAGATCAGGGACACACATGTGACTTGCCTCATCTTTACCATTTATGCATCTACCTATAAATAGAGCAAAATAATGTATAGCAGGAAAGTGAATGCTCCCTATGGTAGCTTGTGTAATATCTCTAGATTCTCCCACAGTTATGTTAGCAAGAAAATCTCTAAATTCAGATTTACGAGGATCCCTTATACTACCCTATTGCGGAAGTTTGCATGCAGTGGTAAAATCCTCCAAGTCCATGGTATAAGATTTATCATAAACATCAAACAGGACAGTTGGAGAATTACGTGAAGTTGAAAATTCAAACCTCCTCACAAAGGAGCTAGTGAGCTCATGATACTGACTGCACTTCTCTTCCTCGAAGCTCACGAGATCAGCATTACGCAAATATGCGTTGAATTCTTCTTTTATTCCCACTCGATCCATAAAATTTTCAGAAGGCCACTCACAAGATGCACTGGAGCGTCTCTTGGTGGCTCTTCGTCAGCATCACGCATTGCAAGCCTGGGTCCTTGCTTCTTGGAAGAACCACCTTGGAACATTTTCCTAAGCATTTTTCTACGTCTGAATTTTTTTAGTAACTTCAAAATAAAAGTAAACAAACTCAATAATATTGATATCAACTACTCCTACAAGTGCCTAGGGCATATATCATGCATCAAAAACTACTTTTGACCATATAAATTTGACATGCAAGCTCAAGAACAGGATCACCTAAGCAGCAAAAATTTGCAATGAATAAAGCACTAAAACAAAAACTAATTGGACCAATGGAGGAGTCACATAACAAGGAACAATCTCCCCAAGCAGTTTTGTGAGAGGTGCTTTGAGCAAGGAGATCGAAAATGGCAGCAAAACGAGCTTGGACTCGGGTTTGAGCTGGTTTTCCGTGTTTGCGGGAGGAAGAAGGAGTGTGTGGATGAAAGGATAAGTGGAGGAGGGCCACCATGGGCCCACGAGGTAGGGGGGCGCGCCCTACACCCTCGTGGCAAGGTGGCTGCCCCCCTGGTGTGTTCTTTGTTCCATAAATCCTCAAATATTCTAGAAAAAATCATATTTAATTTTCAGGGCATTTGGAGAACTTTTATTTTCGAGGTATTTTTTATATTGCACGGATAATCAGATAACAGACAGAAAAATTATTTATTTTATTTTATTTAATATAAATAACAGAAAGTAAAAGTGGGGTACAGAAGGTTGTGCCTTCTAGTTTCATCCATCTCATGATCATCAAAAGGAATCCACTAACAAGGTTGATCAAGTCTTGTTAACGAACTCATTCCGAGTAACATGGAACCGGAGAAATTTCGAATAACACTAGGTTACCTCAACGGGGATATGCACATCCCCAATAATAAGAATATCATATTTCTTCTTGACAGTAGGAAGAGGAAATTCAAAACCTCCAAATATAATCGATGGAATTTTTCTAATTGAGTTGATACTATGGACTTGAGGTTGTTTCCTCGGAAAGTGTACCGTATGCTCATTACCATTAACATGAAAAGTGACATTGCCTTTAGTGCAATCAATAACAGCTCCTGCAGTATTCAAAAAGGGTCTTCCAAGAATAATAGACATACTATCGTCCTTGGGAATATCAAGAATAACAAAGTCCGTTAAAATAGTAACGTTTGCAACTACAACAGGCACATCCTCACAAATACTGACAGGTATAGCAGTTGATTTATCAGCCATTTGCAAAGATATTTCAATAGGTGTCAACTTATTCAAATCAAGTCTATGATATAAAGAGAGAGGCATAACACTAACACCTGCTCCAAGATCACATAAAGCAGTTTTAACATAATTTCTTTCAATGGAGCATGGTATAGTGGGTACTCCTGGATCTCCAAGTTTCTTTGGTATTCGACCCTTAAAAGTATAATTAGCAAGCATGGTGGAAATTTCAGCTTCCGGTATCTTTCTTTTATTTGTAATAATATCTTTCATATACTTAGCATAAGGATTGGTTTTGAGCATATCAGTTAATCGCATACGCAAAAAGATAGGTCTAATCATTTCAGCAAAGCGCTCAAAATCCTCATCATCCTTTTTCTTGGATGGTTTGGGAGGAAAAGGCATGGGTTTCTGAACCCATGGTTCTCTTTCTTTACCATGTTTCCTAGCAACAAAGTCTTTTTTATCATAACGTTGATTCTTTGATTGTGGGTTATCAAGATCAACAGCAGGTTCAATTTCTATATCATTATCATTACTAGGTTGAGCATCATCATGGACATTATTATTAACATTATCACTAGTTTCAGGTTCATTACCAGATTGTGTTTCAGCATCAAAAATAGAAATATCATTTGGATTCTCAGGTGTTTCAACAATAGGATCACTAGAACCATGCAAAGTCCTATCATTTTTATTTTTCTTCTTTTTAGAAGAGCTAGGTACATCTATATTATTTCTCTGAGAATCTTGCTCAATTCTCTTAGGATGGCCTTCAGGATACAAAGGTTCCCGGGTCATTCTACCAGTTCTAGTAGCCACTCTAACAGCATTATCATTATTTTTACTATTCAATTCATTGAGCAAATCATTTTGAGCTTTAAGTACTTGTTCTACTTGAGTGGTAACCATAGAAGCATGTTTACTAATAAGTTTAAGTTCACTCTTAACATTAGCCATATAATCACCCAAGTGTCCAAGCATATTTGAGTTGTATTTTAATTGTCTACCAAAATAAGCATTAAAATCTTCTTGCTTAGCCATAAATCTATCAAACTCATCTAAGCATGGGCTAGCAATTTTAGTAAATGGGATCACAGCCTTATCATATCTATAGAGAGAATTTACCTTTACTACCTGTGTCGGGTTATCAAGACCATGAGTTTCTTCAATAGTAAAGGATTAAGATGATATGTTTCTTCAACAGGCGGTTAATTAAGACCATGTATTTCTTCAATAGGAGGTAAATTCTTAACATCTTCAGCTTTAATACCTTTTTCTTTCATAGATTTCTTTGCCTCTTGCATATCTTCAGGACTGAGAAATAGAATACCCCTCTTCTTCGGAGTTGGTTTAGGAACAGGCTCAGGAATTGGCTCTGGAGGTGTCCAATTATTTTCATTTGCCAACATATTATTCAATAGAATTTCAGCTTCATCGGATGTTCTTTCCCTGAAAATAGAACCAACACAACTATCCAGGTAATCTTTGGAGGCATCGGTTAGTCCATTATAAAAGATATCAAGTATTTCATTTTTCTTAACAGGATGATCAGGCAAAGCATTAAGTAATTGGAGAAGCCTCCGCCAAGCTTGTGGGAGACTCTCTTCTTCGATTTGCGCAAAATTATATATATCCCTTAAAGCAGCTTGTTTCTTATGAGCAGGGAAATATTTAGCAGAGAAGTAATAAATCATATCCTGGGGACTACGCACACAACCAGGATCAAGAGAATTAAACCATATCTTAGCATCACCCTTTAATGAGAACGGAAATATTTTGAGGATGTAAAAGTAGCGAGTTCTCTCATCTTTAGTGAACAGGGTAGCTATATCATTCAATTTAGTAAGATGTGCCACTACAGTTTCAGATTCATAACCATGAAAAGGATCAGATTATACCAAAGTAATTATATCAGGATCAACAGAGAATTCATAATCCTTATTAGTAACAAAGATAGGTGAAGTAACAAAAGCACGGTCAGGTTTCATTCTATCATTTAGGGATTGCTTACTCCATTTAGCTACTAATTTTTTTAGTTCAGTTCTATTTCTGCAAGCTAAAATGGCTAAAGAAGCATCTTGATAAAATACATAACCCTTAGGAATAGCAAGTGGTTCTTCATCATCACTTTCATCAGTATCATCAGATTCAATATTTTCAATTTCTCTAGCCCTAGCAAGTTGTTCATCAAGAAAATCACTAAGTGGCATAGTAGTATCAGGCATAGAGGTAGTTTCATCATAAGTATCATGCATAGCAGAAGTGGCATCATCAATAACGTGCGACATATCAGAACGAATAGCAGAAGCAGGTGTAGGTGTCGCAAACTTACTCATAACAGAAGATGAATCAAGTGTAGAGCTAGATGGCAGTTCCTTACCTCCCCTCGTAGTTGAGGGATAGATCTTGGTTTTTGGATCTCTCAAGTTCTTCATAATGATAAGCTGATATATATCCCAAGTGACTCAAAGAATAGAGCTATGGTCCCCCGCAACGGCGCCAGAAAAAGGTCTTGATAACCCACAAGTATAGGGGATCGCAACCGTTTTCGAGGGTAGAGTATTCAACCCAAATTTATTGATTCGATACAAGGGGAGCCAAAGAATATTCTCAAGTATTAGCAACTGAGTTGTCAATTCAACCACACCTGGAAACATAATATCTGCAGCAAAGTGTTTAGTAGCAAAGTATTATGATAGTAGTGATAACGGTAGCAAAAGGTAACAGTAGTAAAAGTAATGTTTTTGGTATTTTGTAGTGATGATAGCAATAGCAATGGGAAAGTAAATAAGCGAAGAACAATATATGGAAAGCTCGTAGGCAATGGATCGGAGATGGAGAATTATGCCGGATGCGGTTCATCATGTAACAGTCATAACCTAGGGTGACATAGAACTAGCTCCAGTTCATTGATATAATGTAGGCATGTATTCCGAACATAGTCATACGTGCTTATGGAAAAGAACTTGCATGACATCTTTTGTCCTACCCTCCCGTGGCAGCGGGGTCCTTACGGAAACTAAGGTATATTAAGGCCTCCTTTTAATAGAGAACCGGAACAAAGCATTAACACATAGTGAATACATGAACTCCTCAAACTACGGTCATCACCGGTAAGTATCCCGATTATTGTCACTTCGGGGTTAACGGATCATAACACATAATAGGGATCAAACCCTAACAAAACTAACTCGATTACATGATAGATCCCATCCAACCCATCACCGTCCAGCAAGCCTACGATGGAATTACTCACGCACGGCGGTGAGCATCATGAAATTGGTGATGGAGGATGGTTGATGATGACGATGGCGATGGATTCCCCTCTCCGGAGCCCCGAACGGACTCCAGATCAGCCCTCCCGAGAGGTTTTAGGGCTTGGCGGCGGCTCTGTATCGTAAAACGCGATGATTTCTTCTCTCTGATTTTTTTCTCATCGAAACTCAATATATGGAGGTGGAGTTGGAGTCGGAGACGCAACAGGGGGCCCACGAGGTAGGGGGGCGCGCCCCCCACCCTCGTGGAAAGACGGTGGGCCCCCTGGCCTTCATCTTTGGCAGGTATTGTTCTTATTTTCTGAAAAGTGTCTCCGTGAAGTATCAGGTCATTCCGAGAACGTTTGCTCCTGCACATAAATAACACCATGGTAGTTCTGCTGAAAACAGCGTCAGTCCGGGTTAGTTCCATTCAAATCATGAAAGTTAGAGTCCAAAACAAGGGCAGAAGTGTTTGGAAAAGTAGATACGTTGGAGATGTATCAACGGTGTGGAACTTATCATGAAAGCTTCTTGCAAGGATATTTAATCATTTGAATAATTGTTCCGGTATCGTGAATTGGATTCCTTGTAGTTATGGTCCCGACCATATTTCCTCCTTGATCCCATTTACGGGGTAAGTTACAATTACTTATCCTCTGCAAATCATTCCCCCGTCCAACCTCTACTCCGATTTACCTTCTGGCATTACACCTAGTACTTGATAATGGGAAGCTTTATACCCCATCACATCATTCCTAGCCTGATCGGCTATATTTTTATCATGTCAACTTTCTAACTGTGCTACCTGGTCCTTATGCCCGGAGCAACTTCCGACGTTGAGCTAAGCTTACGTCGATCTTCCTCATCTTATCATTTCGCCTTGAACAGCAAGCTTAATTTCGAGTTTGTGTCATACCCATGGTTCCAATAACCTTTCGATTCATCATTCCTTTGACTGGATCTGATTGCCGATCGATTACATCTTCATGAAATATCTCGACAAATGTGTCGTGATCATCATCAACATTCTGAGCTTTTCCAGGACATCAATCGAATTCATGATGAGAAATACAATCCTTCCCCTCGATGATTTATGTTATCATTGACAACATTCTTGCCTTCCCCAACACAAACTTGTTCATATAATTTTGGAATTACATCCTTTTTGGCATGTAGATGGATTGTGGCTGAGCCCGTCGGCCACACCCTTATCTTTTCCCTGCTAAAATTGTATGACTTATTTTCTAAATTGTTTCCGATGGATCCTTGGTGTATCCAAAGTCTGGCATTTTCTTGAAACCATGTCAACGCTATCTCGAAGCATGTCTATGGTACTTCGATTTTCAATAGAAACATTTGAAGCACAATGCTAAATTTTCCTTATCAATTATCCAAACACCTTTGTATGGGTAATGTCATGAAATTTCTCTCCCCTTACCTAAAGAGTTTTCTACCTTATATCCTGTCATGTATATCATGCTCTGTTTATCCTTGGGAAGGATATACCCTTGAAATATGTGTTTAAACACATTTTCCTTTCCATTGTTTTGTTTGATCGGATAATCATATTTTCCTTTCCATTGTTTGGTTTAACCTTTCTTGTGATCTATATGATCTAACCGACAATATTCCCTTGCTTATGTAAACACCTCGGTGTACAATTCTGACAGTAAGACCCTGTTCCTTTTCTTGATGACCTTCCGATAACCACCGATGGACGAGAACTTTACCTATTGGTCCGCCTCGTTCAACGAGCAAGAAAATTGTTCTCTTTGTCCCTCGCCCTTGGTATCGATGTTGTTGTCGACATAACTGATAGGCTTTCCCCTGACATGCCTTGCTTACATGTTCGTGTAAGACGTCATCGCATTCATACTTTTAACCCACATGGTGGGCTCATAACCCATAGTTCCACATGATCGAAACCTGACTCTCCTGCACACCGCCTGGTTTCCCAAGTTTTTCCTCGCGTGTGGCCTCGTATGTAATTCACGGGCCATCTTCCTAGTGATCTACTCTAGTATCAAAGGCAATTTTTGTTGTTGCTCTGAACCCTTCTCTCCTTCTGATTAGGCATCGAGTGATTGCCTGCTCATTCAAAACCTCTCTTGGAACTTTCTGACTATGCTCTCGCTATTTTCTTAACTTTCAATTCGAGAGTTACTTTCCGCCATCTTCCCTGATGTTATCTACCAGATAAGCAATATTATGGAGGACCGTTCTTCCGAGGTTACCCCTTGTCCTTTCTAAAGTATGATGAAGACCCAGAAGAAAGGATGAGGACTTCATCATAATGATTTGTAACAGAGGAATGAAGACATAAATGAAAAGGGACCACCTTCGAGAAGAGCAACCAAGAACGAGAACATTCGTTAGAATTTCGTTACCAAACTTTCCCCCTTACTGCACCTCTTAAATCTCGGGACGAGATTTCTTGTAGTGGAGGATATTTGTAACACCCCCGGTAATCATGCTACAGTAAACTCCTACTAATGACTGCCAAGTCATCACGATTATTTTGCTAATCATCACTTTGTTCCAAATCAAACTCAAACTCGATTCTAATTGCATGTCAAATTATTTTCTTCAAAAATTAAAAGACAAAAATGTTCATCGGGTTGCAATTCTTCACTAACTAATTATCATGTAGAACGCAACATCATTTGACTCACCACTTAATTCCTAGGAAAATATAAAGTGGCCCAACTGCATCTAAAATATCCTTTTCAAAATAAACAAATAGTTATATATTTCCAAACGACCCCAAACGTTGGGGTGCTATTTCAAAATGTGGCATTTGATTTATGTACCAAGTTTCAATGTGAACAAAATTCAATTGCTGTAAAAAGAAAATGCAAAGTAGTCAATAAAAAGAAAAGAAGAAAATCTGGTACTACTGCACTCGGCCCTAGTGGCCACAGTACAGCCCAACGCACTAGGCCACGGCCTTTCTTCCATCTCTCACTAGGGAGAGGAAGAGGAGAGCCGTGGCGTGCATCCAGCCGCCATGGCTATGGATGGCCACCACGTGACCTCCCCAGCCCTATAAACACACCCACGCGAAACCCTAACTCGCCCTCTTGCATTCCCCACTCTTCCCCCTATCGCCCCCTTCTCATCCGCTCTAATCTGAGCTCGAAACCTCATTGGTGACCACAGCCTTATCGTCGTTGCCGCGGCCACCGTCGTCGCCGTTGCTCGGGAGTACGTCCATGGGGTCTGCCACGGTCGCCTTTGTCCGTCCCGGGCGTCGATTCAAGCAGGGACGCCGCGACGCCGTCTCCATCGCCATCATCTCCGTTCGGCCGCCGCCATCTCGCTGTCGACCTGCACTGTTTTGACCGTCCCCGGCCTCGCCGAGATCGTCTACGGCCTCTCTGTGAGCCACTCTTCCGAAACCCCCTCTTTCCGTTGTAGACTCGTCGATGTAGTCGTCGTCTGCGACCTCCCATGGCTGCACCTGTATCTCTTCTTCCGCACATGCTCGCTCGCGTATGGCCGCGCCCTTGCCACGGTGCCCGCTCGCCCGCTTCCGTGCCTGCTGCCGCTGCCACACTGACCCGCTGCACCACGCCCCAGGCCCGCTCGCCGCTGCCACCTGCGCCCGTGCGCGCTCGGCCGCCCCTGACCACGCCGTGCGCGCCTGCTGCCGCTGCGGGCTTGGATCCTCTGCTGCTGCTAGCGCCGCCACCGCTGCTCTGTCGCCCGCTGACTGCCATGCGCGCGTGCTCGTGCCCTTTGACCCCACTCGCACACACGCCCTGCCTTCCTCCGCCCATCGCTCGCTGACACCCGACGCCGCCGTGCTCCGCGCCGTTGCTGGCCGTGACCCAAGCGCCTCCACGCAGGCCTGTGATCGCGCCGCCCGCTGCCGGCGATGCCTGCTGGCCAGGGCCGCGCCCTGCGCCCCCCTCGCATTGGGCGTGCTCCCAGTCGTGGCCTCTGGCCACTTCACGATTGGGGCCGGCCAGGCTATTTGGGGATTAACCTTTTTTTAATTATTAGTTTCATTAGTTAGATGGGCCTATGACCAGCGCCCCCCACTTCTAATTAATCTGGTTAATTAAAGTCTAACTAAGTCTAGTCACTGCCAAGTGGCCCCCAGTCACCCCTTTGACTAGTCAAAGCTGACTAGTCAACTGCCGAGTCAATAGCTGACCAGGCCCACCAGTCAGCCTCTGGTGGGTATATTTCTGTGTACATTTAGCCTATTCTGTTTTAATTTCGGGTTTTTAATAAATCCAGGAATTTGAAAAAAAATAGTTAAACTTTCAAAAACCATATAGAATAAACTGTAAGTCAGATGAAAAAGTTTTATACATGAAAGTTGCTCAGGACGACGAGACGAATCCGAATATGCGCTCCGTTCGTCCGCCACATGCCCCTATCATAGCGAACGTGCAACCTTTCCCCTCCGTTTCATCTGTCCGAAAATGCCTAACTCCGGGAAAACTTTCCCGGATGTTTCCCCCCTTTGCCAGTATCGCCTAGTACTGCGTTAGGTCACCCCTAGAACTGTGTTTTGCCTTGTTATATTTTGTGATGATTGTTTGCCCCGTATTTACTGTTTCTCCGCCCTCTTCTTCTCCGGTAGACCCCGAGACCGACGTTGATGCGACCGAGTATGACTACATCCCCGACGACCCCTCCTTGCCAGAGCAAGCAGGCAAGCAAACCCTCCTTGAGCATTCCGATATCGCCCATTTCTTTCCCTCTCATGCTTGCATTAGAACTGCTACTGCTTTATGTATGATCCTACTCTCATGCATAACCTGTTTTGATTCCTGCTTATCCTAAACTACTTAGTATAGGTTGGTTAGAGATCCATCAGTGACCCCCACCTTGTCCCAGTTGCCCCGCTTTATGTTCAATGACTCGATCAACGTGATCGGTGTCCAGGCCCCGACACCGCACATCACCCCCTAGTTGTACGACTCTGCAGAGTTACCATCGAGTGCCGAGGGTGGAACCTCTTACATCACTCCTGATGAGATCTCTGTAGTGTAGCTATATGGTCGAGGTCATCGAGGGTGATTTCCTCCTTAACCACTTCCGTTACGGCTCTGTCGTGCAACCCATCAAATGTGAACCTCGAGGGTGGATCCTCTTACGTTCACCTTGATGATAACATCAAGTGGGATTCACCGGGGGTGATTCCTCGGGTTTTCCCCTTGGTGTTAGACACACAGTTACTATGGTTACTATGACTTTACACTGAACCATGTTACTAAAGACGGGTTGGCCCTGAGGGGTACCCGCGCGAGCTTAATAGCGAGTGATGTGGAGTCGGGTTGACCTGGAAGGTGCTCGCGAGATACTTATGAGGCATGGCCGGGCATTCTTAGCCCTTGCCGCAAGTACTCGAGACGGGGCAACGGGGTCACATCTTTCGTGAGTCTCTACTTGTTACCGCGTGCTCCTAATCCACTACGATTTAGATATTTGATCCGAGGGGCCTCTGGCCTGATAGCACTAACCATCACGTGGGCATAGTATGGGCGTTCTGCGTCGTATACATCAGCCGAAGCTCACTAGACGTCAGCGACTGAGCGGCGCGCGCCGGGTTGGACTACGTAAGCTCCTGCCTTGTTTAAGGAGGTAGCTAGGTCTGCTCACCGGCCGCGTACGCAACGTGCAGGAGTTCCCGGGGAGATGGCCCATGACCCCTGGGGGCATAGGTTTAGTCCGGCGTGCTGGCCTCTCTATTAAGCCTAGGTCGGGTTACGGCGTATTGTTTGGCCGAGGCCGGGCATGACCCAGGAAAGTGTGTCCGGCCGGAGTTAATCGAGCGTGATGGGTAAGTTGGTGCACCCCTGCAGGGAAGAAAACATATATCGATAGCCTGTCCTACGGTAACAGACACTTGGAGTTGTATCCCGATCAATACAACTAGAACTGGATACTTGAGATGAGGAATGGATATGAGAAATGGATAGTATGGCTCTGGGATTGCTTTCTCGCAGGGAGTCGAAAAAGGATCTCTGGCCGAGGTTGATAACACTACCTACTTTACATTATGTTGATCTATACTCTTCTATATGCTGCAAGATGCTTGAAGATGCTAGTCTTCGATAGGCTAGGCTTTCCCCTTCTCTTCTGGCATTTTGCAGTTTAGTCCACAGATACAGCCCATTTCCTTTGATACCGATGCATACTTAGTTTAGATCTAATATAAGTCTTGCGAGTACTTTGGATGAGTACTCACGGCTGCTTTGCTACCTCTTTTCCCCCATACCCGATTGTTGCGACCAGATGACGGGTCCCAGGAGCTAGACGACACCCTGATGCCTACTGCTACCCCGAGGGTGACTACTACTACGTGACGACCGCTGACGACTTGGAGTAGTTAGGAGGCTCCCAAGCAGGAGGCCTTGCCTTTTCGATCGTTGTTGCTTTTGTGCTAGCCTTCTTAAGGCAAACTTGTTTAACTTATGTCTGTACTCAGATATTGTTGCTTCCGCTGACTCTTATGTATTTGAGCCCTCAAGGCCCCTGGCTTGTAATATAAAGCTTGTATTATTTTAATTTGTGTCTAGAGTTGTGTTGTGATATCTTCCCGCGAGTCCTTGATCTTGATCGTACACATTTGCGTGTATGATTAGTGTACGATCAAATCGGGGGCGTCACAAAGCTATCCCTACAAAATCATATAGTCTTGTCATGCTGTGTCTTCTTAACACAAAGTATTTATTATGCACAACCCCGATGACAAGTCGAGCAATTGGTTCATACTTTTTAACGCGCTTCAGCTTTTTCAGCCCTCATGCAATACATGAGCGCAAGCCATGGATATAGCACTACGGGTGGAATAGAGTATGATGACAGGGGTAAATATAGAGAAGACAAAAAAGTAAGAAAGTCTCACATCGACGCGGCTAACCAACGGGCTATGGAGATGCCCATCAATTGATATCAATGCGAGGAGTAGGGATTGACATGCAACAGATGCACTAAGAGCTATAAGTGTATGAAAGCTCAGTATGAAAACTAAGTGGGTGTGCATATAATCCTATAATGAAAAATTCCCACTAGTATATGAAGGTGACAACATAGGAGCCTCTCCATATGAAAAACATGGTGCTACTTTGAAGCACAAGTGTGGAACTAGCATGCCCCTTCTCTTTTTATTTCTTTTCTTTTTTTCTCTCTCATTGTCCGGAGTCTCATCCCGACCTGTGGGGGAATCATAGTCTCCATCATCCTTTCCTCACTGGGTCAATGCTCTAATAATGAAAATTGGTGATCATCACACTTCTATTTACTTATAACTCAAAAGAAATAAAAATTACAACTCGAGACCTATAACAATATATGAATCTATATGAATGCCATTGACAGTGTACCAGGATGTGCAATGATTTAGCGTAACATGTATAAAAACTAATGAACGGTGGCTGAGCCACAACTACTATGTCAGCTATATGATCATGCAAAGCAATATGACAATGAATGCTCAAGTCATTAAAATGGAAGCGATGGAAGTTGCATGGCAATATATCTCAGAATGGCTATGGAAAGGCCATAATAGATAGGTATGGTGGCTCCTTTGAGGAAGATATAATCAGGCTTATGTGTGATAGAGCGTATCATATCACGGGGTTTGGATATACTGGCGAAGTTTGCACCGCCTCTCGAGGTGAGAAAGGGCAATGCATGATACCGTAGAGGCTAGCAAATTGCAAAAAAGTACGAGTGCATATAATCCGTTGACTCACATTAGTCATAAAGAACTCATACACTTATTGCAAAAGTTTATTAGCCCTCGAAACAAAGTACTACGCGCATGCTCCTAGGGGGATAGATTGGTAGGAAAAGACCATCGCTCGTCCCCGACCGCCACTCATAAGGAGGACAATCAAAGCAATAAATCATGCTCCAACTTCATAGCATAACGAGAGACTATACATGCATGCTTCGGGAATCACAGACCTTAACACCAATATTCTTACTAACCACAACCGTTTACTAGTACCTCCCACATATTCCATCTCTATATCGCAAAACTATTGCAAGGAATCAAACGTATCATATTCAGTGATCCACAAGTTTTATGTAGGATTTTAGGACTAACCATGCAATTAACCAATTCCCGATGACTCTCTAAATAGATACAAGTTAAGCATGAGAGTTTAATTCTTTCTACAAAATACCATGCTCTAATAAATATAAGTAAAGCAAAAGAGCATTTTACGAACAATGATTTTCTATGTGAAGAAAAACAGGCAACTTCAAATGATATAAGTGAAGCACATGAAGCATTCTATAAAGCCACACTCAAAAGGTATAAGTGAAGTGCAATGAGCATTCTATAAATCAACCATGGACTATTGATAACCCACAAGTATAGGGGATCGTTTGTAGCCTTTTTCGATAAATAAGAGTGTCAAACCCAACGAGGAGCTAAAGGTAGAACAAATATTCCCTCAAGTTCTATCGACCACCAATACAACTCTATGCACACTTGACGTCTGCTATACCGAAAACAAGTATGAAACTAGTTTGTAGGAGTGATGCTAGAACTACTTTGCAAGAATAAAACTAGAAGTACTTTGCAAGATAATAAAAAGTTAGGTGTTTAGTAAAAGGGTTTGTGTCAACAAGAAAGTTATTTGTCCCTAGGCAATCGATAACAAGTACCGGTAATCATTCTTGCAATTCTATATGAGGAAGAGGCATGATCTAACATATACTTTATCTACTGGGATCATATGCACTTATATTGGAACTCTAGCAAGCGTCCGTGCTACCTCTTGAGCACTGCGTTGGATTTCCCTGAAGAGGAAGGGATGATGTAGCAAAGTAGCGTAAGTATTTTCCTCAGTTTTTGAGAACCAAGGTATCAATCCAGTAGGAGGCTACGCTCGAGTCCCTCGTACCTACACAAGAACAATAGCTCAATGAAACCAACACGCTTAGGGGTTGTCAATCCCTTCACGGTCACTTACAAAAGTGAGGTCTGAAAGAGATGATAAATAATATTTTTGGTATTTTTGGTATAAACATGCAAAGTAAATAAAGTAAAAGCAAAGGAATAATAAAGTGATGGAGATTGATATGATGAGAAAGAGACCCAGGGGCCATAGGTTTCACTAGTGGCTTCTCTCAAGAGCATAAGTATTCTACGGTGGGTGAACAAATTACTGTTGAGCAATTGACAGAATTTAGCATAGTTATGAGAATATCTAGGTATGATCATGTATATAGGCATCACGTCCGAGACAAGTAGACCGAAACGATTTTGCATCTACTACTATTACTCCACTCATCGACCGCTATCCAGCATGCATCTGGAGTATTAAGTTAAAAACAGAGTAATGCCTTAAGCAAGATGACATGATGTAGAGGGATAATTTCATGCAATATGATAAAAAAACCATCTTGTTATCCTCGATGGCAACAATACAATACGTGCCTTGCTGCCCCTTCTGTCACAGGGAAAGGACACCGCAAGATTGAACCCAAAGCTAAGCACTTCTCCCATGGCAAGAACAACCAATCTAGTAGGCCAAACCAAACTGATAATTCAAAGAGACTTGCAAAGATAACCAATCATACATAAAAGAATTCAGAGAAGATTCAAATATTATTCATAGATAGACTTGATCATAAACCCACAATTCATCGGTCTCAACAAACACACCGCAAAAAGAAGATTACATTGAATATATATCCACAAGAGAGGGGGAGAACATTGTATTGAGATCCAAAAAGAGAGAAGAAGCCATCTAGCTACTAGCTATGGACCCGTAGGTCTGAAGTAAACTACTCACACTTCATTGGAGGGGCTTGGATGATGATGTAGAAGCCCTCCGTGATCGATGCCCCCTTCGGCGGAGCTCTGGAACAGGCCCCAAGATGGGATCTCGTGGATACAGAAAGTTGCGGCAGTGGAATTAGGTTTTTGGCTCCGTCTCCGATCGTTTGGGGGCACGTGGATATATATAGGAGGAAGAAGTACGTCGGTGGAGCTTTGAGGGGCCCACGAGGCAGGGGGGCGCGCCCTAGGGGGGCGCCCCTACCCTCGTGACCACCTCGTGGCTTCCTTGACGGAGGGTCCAAGTCTCCTGGATCTTATCTGATGAGAAAATCACGTTTCCGAAGGTTTCATTCCGTTTGGACTCCATTTGATATTCCTTTTCTTCGAAACCCTAAAACAGGCAAAAAACAGCAATTCTGGGCTGGGCCTCCAGTTAATAGATTAGTCCCAAAAATAATATAAAAGTGGAAAATAAAGCCCAATAATTTCTAAAACAGTAGATAATATAGCATGGAGCAATCAAAAATTATAGATACGTTGGAGACGTATCAAGCATCCCCAAGCTTAATTCCTGCTCGTCCTCGAGTAGGTAAATGATAAAAAAAGAATTTTTGATGCGGAGTGCTACTTGGCATAATTTTAATGTAATTCTTCTTAATTGTGGTATGGATATTCAGATCCGAAAGATTCAAGACAAAAGTTCATATTGACATAAAAATGATAATACTTCAAGCATACTAACTAAGCAATTATGTCTTCTCAAAATAACATGGCCAAAGAAAGTTCATCCCTACAAAATCATATAGTTTAGTCATGTTTCATTTTCATCACATAAGAATGCTCTCATCATGCACAACCCCGATGACAAGCCAAGCAATTGTTTCATGCTTTAGTAATCTCAAACCTATAAACTTTCATGCAATATATGAGCGCGAGCCATGGACATAGCACTATGGGTGCAATAGAATATAATGAAGGGGGGTTATGTGGAGAAGACAAAAAAGGAGAAAGTCTCACATCAACGAGGCTAATCAATGGGCTATGGATATGCCCACCGATTGATGTTAATGCAAGGAGTAGGGATTGCCATGCAATAGATGCACTAGAGCTATAAATGTATGAAAGCTCAACAAAAGAAACTAGTGGGTGTGCATCCAACTTTCTTGCTCACAAAGACCTAGGGCACTTGAGGAGGCCCATTGTTGGAATATACAAGCCAAGTTCTATAATGAAAAATTCCCACTAGTATATGAAAGTGATAACATGAGAGACTCTCTACTATGAAGATCATGGTGCTACTTTGAAGCACACGTATGGTAAAAGGATAGTAACATTGTCCCTTCTCTCTTTTTTCTCTCATTTTTTTGGCCTTCTCTTTTTTTATGGCCTTCTCTTTTTTATGGCCTTTCTTTTATTTATTTATTTCTCACTTGGGACAATGCTCTAATAATGATGATCATCACACTTCTATTTATTTACAACTCAATGATTACAACTCGATACTAGAACAAAGATGACTCTATGTGAATGCCTCCGGCAGTGTACCGAGATATGCAATGAACCAAGAGTGACATGTATGAAAGAATTATGAATGGTGGCTTTGCCACAAATACTATGTCAACTACATGATCATGCTAAGAAATATGACAATGATGAATGTGTCATGATGAACAGAATGATGGAAAGTTGCATGGCAATATATCTTGGAATGGCTATGAAAATGCCATAATAGGTAGGTATGGTGGCTGTTTTGAGGAAGATATAAGGAGGTTTATGTGTGAAAGAGCGTATCATATCACGGGGTTTGGATGCACCGGCGAAGTTTGCACCGACTCTCAATGTGAGAAAGGGCAATGCACGGGACCAAAGAGGCTAGCATGGATGGAAGGGTGAGAGTGCGTATAATCCATAGACTCAACATTAGTCATAAAGAACTCACATACTTATTGCAAAAATCTACAAGTCATCAAAAACCTCGGCACTATGCGCATGCTCTAGGGGGATAGATTGGTAGGAAAAGACCATCGCTCATCCCCGACCGCCACTTATAAGGAAGACAATCAAATAACACCTCATGTTTCAAATTTGTTGCATAACGTTTACCATATGTGCATGCTACGGGACTTGCAAACCTCAACACAAGTATTTCTCAATTTCCCAACTACTCAACTAGCATGACTTTGATATTATTACCTCCATATCTCAAAACAATCATCAAGCATCAAACTTTTCTTAGTATTCAACACACTCATAAGAAAGTTTTTATTATTAATCTTGCATACCAAGCATATTAGGATTTTAAGCAAATTACCATGCTATTAAGACTCTAAAAATAATCTAAGTGAAGCATGAGAGATCAATAGTTTCTATAAAACAAATCCACCACCGTGCTCTAAAAGATATAAGTGAAGCACTAGAGTATTTTATCAAATTCCAAATCATGTATGGCTTTCTCAAAAGGTGTGTGCAGCAAGGATGATTGTGGTAAACTAATAATCAAAGACTCAAATCATAAAAGATGCTCCAAGCAAAACACATATCATGTGGTGAATAAAAATATAGCTCCAAGTAAAGTTAACGATAGAAGTAGACGAAAGAGGGGATGCCTTCCGGGGCATCCCCAAGATTTGGCTTTTAGGTGTCCTTATATTATCTTGGGGGTGCCATGGGCATCCCCAAGCTTAGGTTCTTGCTACTTCTTGTTCCATAATTCATCAAATCTTTACCCAAAACTTGAAAACTTCACAACACAAAACTTAAAGTAGAAAATCTCATGAGCTCCGTTAGCGAAAGAAAACAAAAGACCACTTCAAGGTACTGTAATTAACTCATTATTTATTTATATTGGTGTTATACCTACTGTATTCCAACTTCTCTATGGATTATAAACTATTTTACTAGCCGTAGATTCATCAAAATAAGCAAACAACACACGAAAAACAGAATCTGTCAAAAACAGAACAGTCTGTAGTAATCTGTATCTAGCGCAAGATATGGAACCCCAAAAATTCTAAAATAAATTTCTGGAAGTGAGGAATTTATCTATTAATCATCTGGAAAAATAATTAACTAAATATCACTTTCCAAATAAAAATGACAGCTGTTCTCGTGAGCGCTAAAGTTTCTGTTTTTTACAGCAAGTTCAATCAAGACTTTCCCGAAGTCTTCCCAACGGTTCTATTTGGCACAAACACTAATTAAACACAAAAACACAACCAAAACAGAGGCTAAATAATTTATTTATTACTAAACATGAGAAAAAATCAAGGAATAAAAAATAAAATTGGGTTGCCTCCCAACAAGCGCTATCGTTTAACGCCCCTAGCTAGGCATAACAAGTAAGAATAGATCTAGGTATTGCCATCTTTGGTAGGCAATCCATAAGTGGATCTCATGATATATTCATATGGTAATTTTATTTTATTTATAGGAAATTGTTCCATGCCCTTTTTTATGGAAATTGAAATCTAATATTCCTTTCCTTCATATCAATAATTGCACCAACCGTTCTAAGGAAAGGTCTACCAAGAATAATAGGGCAAGAAGGATTGCAATCTATATCAAGAACGATAAAATCTACGGGCACATAATTCCTATTTGCAACAATAAGAACATCCTTAATTCTTCCCATAGGTGTCTTAATAGTGGAATCCGCAAGATGCAAGTTTAGAGAGCAATCATCAAAATCACGGAAATCTAGTAAATCACACAAAGTTTTGGGAATAGTAGAGACACTAGCACCCAAATCACACAAAGCATAAAGCTCATAATTTTTAATTTTAATCTTAATAGTAGGTTCCCACTCATCATAAAGTTTTCTAGGGATAGAAACTTCCAATTCAAGTTTTTCTTCATAAGATTGCATCAAGGCATCAACGATATGTTTAGTAAACGCTTTATTTTGACTATAATCGTGAGGAGATTTTAGCACGGATTACAACAAGGAAATACAATCAATCAAAGAGCAATTTTCATAGTTAAATTCCTTGAAATCCATAATAGTGGGTTTAGCAACATCTAGGGTTTTAATTTCTTCAATCCCACTTTAATCAAATTTAGCATTAAGATCAACAAATTCTGAATTCTTAGAACGCCTTCTAGGTAATGGTGGATCATATTCAGTCCCATAATTATCAAGATTCATATTGCAAAACAAAGATTTAATAGGGGACACATCAATAACTTTTAGATCTTCATCATTATTTTCATAGGAACTAGAAGAACACGCTTTTATAAAGGCATCTTTCTTAGCATGCATCCTAGCGGTTCTTTCTTTGCATTCGACAATGGAAATTCTCATGGCTTTGAGAGACTCATTGATACCATGCTTAGGTGGAATAGATCTAAGTTTCAAAGAATCAACATCAAGAGCAATTCTATCAACGTTCCTAGCCAAATCATCAATCTTAAGCAATTTTTCTTCAATCATAGCATTAAAATTCTTTTGCGAAGAACTAAATTATTTAATATTAGATTCAAAATCAGAGGGCATCTTATTATAATTTCCATAAGAATTGTTGTAGGAATTACCATAATTATTAGAGGGATTACTAGGATAAGGCCTAGGATTGAAATTTCCTCTATACGCGTTGTTACCAAAATTGTTCCTACCAACAAAATTCACATCCATAGATTCATTATTATTCTCAATAAAAGTAGACAAGGGCACATCATTAGGATCAGAAGAAACACTCTTATTAGCAAATAATTTCATAAGTTCATCCATCTTTCCACTCAAAACATTAATTTCTTCTATCGCATGCACCTTTTTAGTAGATCTTTTAGTATGCCATTGAGAATAATTAACCATACTATTATCTAGGAGTTTAGTAGCTTCTCCTAAAGTGATTTCCATAAAAGTGCCTCCCGCGGCCGAATCTAAAAGATTTCTAGAAGCAAAATTCAATCCGGCATAAAAATTCTGAACAATCATCCACAAATTTAAACCATGAGTAGGGCAATTACGTATAATTAATTTCATTCTCTCCCAAGCTTGTGCAGCATGTTCATGATCAAGTTGTTTAAAATTCATAATATCATTTCTAAGAGAGATGATCTTAGCGGGAGGAAAATACTTAGAGATAAAAGCATCTTTACACTTGTTCCAAGAATCAATACTATTTTTAGGCAAAGACGAAAACCAAGCTTTAGCACGATCTCTAAGCGAAAAAGGAAATAGCTTCAATTTAACAATATCATTATCGACATCTTTCTTCTTTTGCATGTCACACAAATCAACGAAGCTATTAAGATGGGTAGCGGCATCTTCACTAGGAAGGCCGGAGAACGGATCATTCATGACAAGATTCAACAAGGCAATATTAATTTCACAAGATTCAGCATCTGTAAGAGGAGCAATCGGAGTGATAAGGAAATCATTATTGTTGGTATTGGTGAAGTCACACAATTTAGTATTATCTTGAGCCATCGCGACAAACAAGCAATCCAACACACGAGCAAACAAAAAGCAAACGGGAAAAAAGAGGCAAATAGAGAGGGAGGATAGAGAGAGAGGGCGAATAAAACGGCAAGGGTGAAGTGGGGGAGAGGAAAATGAGAGGCAAATGGAAAATAATGTAATGCGGGAGATAGGGATTGTGATGGGTACTTGGTATGTTGACTTTTGCGCAGACTCCCCGGCAACGGCGCTAGAAATGGCTCGTTGTCGGGAGTCAAATCTTGACTTGCGCGAATCTCCCCGGCAACGGTGCCAGAAATTCTTCTTGCTACCTCTTGAGCACTGCGTTGGATTTCCCCGAAGAGGAAGGGATGATGCAGCAAAGTAGCGTAAGTATTTCCCTCAGTTTTTGAGAACCAAGGTATCAATCCAGTAGGAGGCTACGCTCGAGTCCCTCGTACCTACACAAAAACAATAGCTCAACGCAACCAACGCGCTTAGGGGTTGTCAATCCCTTCACGGTCACTTACGAAAGTGAGATCTGATAGAGATGATAAATAATATTTTTGGTATTTTTGGTATTTTTGGTATAAAGATGCAAAGTAAATAAAGTAAAAGCAAAGGAATAATAAAGTGATGGAGATTGATATGATGAGAAAGAGACCCGGGGGCCATAGGTTTCACTAGTGGCTTCTCTCAAGAGCATAAGTATTCTACGGTGGGTGAACAAATTACTGTTGAGCAATTGACAAAATTTGGCATAGTTGTGAGAATATCTAGGTATGATCATGTATATAGGCATCACGTCCGAGACAAGTAGACCGAAACGATTCTACATCTACTACTATTACTCCACTCATCGACCGCTATCCGGCATGCATCTAGAGTATTAAGTTAAAAACAGAGTAACGCCTTAAGCAAGATGACATGATGTAGAGGGATAATTTCATGCAATATGATAAAACCCCCATCTTGTTATCCTCGATGGCAACAATACAATACGTGCCTTGCTGCCCCTTCTGTCACTGGGAAAGGACACCGCAAGATTGAACCCAAAGCTCAGCACTTCTCCCATGGAAAGAACAACTAATCTAGTAGGCCAAACCAAACTGATAATTCGAAGAGACTTGCAAATATAACCAATGATACATAAAAGAATTTAGAGCAGATTCAAATATTATTCATAGATATACTTGATCATAAACCCACAATTCATCGGTCTCAACAAACACACCGCAAAAATAAGATTACATCGAATAGATCTCCACAAGAGAGGGGGAGAACATTGTATTGAGATCCAAAAAGAGAGAAGAAGCCATCTAGCTACTAGCTATGGACCCATAGGTCTGAAGTAAACTGCTCACACTTCATCGGAGGGGCTTGGATGATGATGTAGAAGCCCTTCGTGATCGATGCCCCCTCCGGCGGAGCTCCGGAACAGGCCCCAAGATGGGATCTCGTGGATACAGAAAGTTGCGATGGTGGAATTAGGTTTTTGGCTCCGTCTCCGATCGTTTGGGGGTACGTGGATATATATAGGAGGAAGAAGTATGTCGGTGGAGCTTCGAGGGGCCCACGAGGCAGGGGGCACGCCCCCTACCCTAGTGAACACCTCGTGGCTTCCTTGACGGAGGGTCCAAGTCTCCTGGATCTTAATTGATGAGAAAATCACGTTTCTGAAGGTTTCATTACGTTTGGACTCCGTTTGATATTCCTTTTCTTTGAAACCCTAAAACAGGCAAAAACAACAATTCTGGGCTGGGCCTCCGGTTAATAGGTTCGTCCCAAAAATAATATAAAAGTGGAAAATAAAGCCCAATAATGTCTAAAACAATAGATAATATAGCATGGAGCAATCAAAAATTATAGATACGTTGGAGACGTATCAGTCCGCAACTACTAAAGATCATTAAGGTCGTGAAACCCAACCATAGCATTAAGTATCAAGTCCTCTTTATCCCATACGCCATAGCCCACCTACTCGGGTTTAAGCTTCTGTCACTCTTGCAACCCACCATAAGTGAACCATGAACATATTGCAACACCCTACAGTGGGGGGCCCTCACTTTTGTGCGAGAATAGAGGGCACCGTAGGACATCACCATAAATAAAATATACAATCATACCAACCAAGATCACGATTAACCCACAGGACAAAACGGATCTACTCAAACATCATAGGATAACCATAGATCATTGGGAAATAATATATGGAGTTGAGCACCATGTTTAAGTAGAGATTACAACGGGGAGAAGAGGATAGAGGGGGAGAGATTTGGTGTTGACTGTAGCAAGATTGATGATGTAGATTGTCGTCTCGATCGTTGCCCCGGCGGCACACCGGCGCCACCGAAAGCGAGGGGGAGAGAGCCCCCCTACTTATTCTTCTTCCTTGACCTCCCCCCTAGATGGGGAGGAGAATTCCCCCTATGGTCCATGGTCTCCTATGGCAGCAGAGGGGCGGGAGCCCCTCCGAGATTGGATCTCCCTCTCTGTTCTCTTTTGTTTCGCGTTCCCCAGATCTGGCCGAAAACCGTTTCTTGTATTTCAAGAGATCCGTAACTCTGATTGCACAGAGATTTTAACACATTTTTTCCGGATATAAGCTTCCTTGCGCCCGAAGTAGAGCTCCAACTGACGTACGAGGTGAGCACAACCCACCACCACGCGCCTGGCTCAGGGGTGGTGCACTGGTGTCTTGTGCCCCGTGTGGGCCTCCGTTTGCGGTGATTCCAACTCCCAAAAATCACATATATTCCAAAAAATTCTCCGTAAATTTTATTGCATTTGGACTTCGTTTGATATGGATATTCCGCGATACAAAAAACAGTAACTGGCACTTGGCACTGGATCAATAGGTTAGTCCAATAAATCATATAAAAAGTTACCAAAAGTATGTAAAAGTTGTACAATATTGGCATGAAACAATCAAAAATTATAGATACGACAGAGACGTATCAGCATCCCCAAGCTTAATTCCTGCTCGTCCTCGAGTAGGTAAATGATAAAAAAGATAATTTTTTATCTGGAATGCTACTTAACATAAACTTGATCATATGTCTACTCATGGCATGAATATTGAGACATAAGTGATTCAAAGCAATAGTCTATAATTTTACATAAAGATATAAATACTCAGGCATCCCAACAAACAATCATGTCTTTCAAAATATCAACGCTAAAGAAAGCTATCCCTACAAAATCATATAGTCTTGTCATGCTCTGTCTTCTTAATACAAAGTATTTATCATGCACAACCCCGATGACAAGCCGATCAATTGGTTCATACTTTTTAACGCGCTTCAGCTTTTTCAACCCTCACGCAATACATCAGTGAAAGCCATGGATATAGCACCATGGGTGGAATAGAGTATGATGATAGGGGTAAATATAAAGAAGACAAAAAAGTAAGAAAGTCTCACATCGACACGGCTAACCGACGGGCTATGGAGATGCCCATCAATTGATATCAATGCGAGGAGTAGGGATTGCCATGAAACAAATGCACTAAGAGCTATAAGTGTGTGAAAGCACAATATGAAAACTAAGTGGGTGGGCATCTTATCCTATAATGAAAAATTCCCACTAGTATATGAGAGTGACAACATAGGAGGCTCTCCGTATGAAAAAGATGGTGCTATTTTGAAGCACAAGTGCGGTAAGGGATACTAACAATGCCCCTTCTCTCTTTGTTTATTATTTATTTTTCTTTCTTTATTTCTTTCTTTTTTCCTTTCTTTTTTCTTTTTTTCCTTTTCTTTCCTTTTTCTTTTTCTCTCATTGTCCGGAGTCTCACCCCGTCTTGTGGGGGAATCATAGTCTCCATCATCCTTTCCTCACTAGGGCACTGCTCTAGAAATGAATAATGATGATCATCACACTTCTATTTACTTATAAATCAAAACAAATAAAAATTACAACTCGATACCTATGAGAAAGTATGACTCTATATGAATGCCTCTGGCATGTACCAGGATGTGCAATGATCCAGCATAACATGTATGAAAAATGATGAATGGTGGGTGAGCCACAACTACTATGTCATCTATATGATCATGCAAAGCAATATGACAATGAATGCTCAAATCATCAAACGGAAGCGGTGGAAGTTGCATGGCAATATATCTCGAAATGGCCATGAAAAAGCCATAATAGGTAGGTATGGTGGCTGTTTTGAGGAAGATATAATAAGGCTTATGTGTGATAGAGCATATCATATCACGGGGTTTGGATGCACCTGCAATGTTTGCACCACGTCTCGATGTGAGAAAGGGCAATGCACGGTACCGTAGAGGCTAGCAAATTGCGGAAAGGTAAGAGTGCGTATAATCCATGGACTCACATTAGTCATAAAGAACTCATATACTTATTGCAAAAGTTTATTAGCCCTCGAAGCAAAGTACTACTATGCATGCCCCTAGGGGGATAGATTGGTAGGAAAAGACCATCGCTCGTTCCTGACCGCCACTCATAAGGAAGAAAATCAATAATAAATCATGCTCCAACATCATAGCATAACGAGAGACTATAGGTGCATGCTTCGGGAATCACAAACCTTAACACCAATATTCTTACTAAACAAAACCATTTACTAGTACCTCCCACATATTCCATCTCTATATCGCAAAACTATTGCAAGGAATAAAACATATCATATTCAGTGATCCATCAGTTTTATCTAGGATTTTATGACTAACCATGCAATTGACCAATTCCTGTTGACTCTCTAAATAGATATAAGTGAAGCATGAGAGTTTAATTCTTTCTACAAAAGACGATGCTCTAATAAATATAAGTGAAGCAAAAGAGCATTCTTCAAACAACGGTTTCTTATGTGAAGATAAACAGGCAATCCAAACTTCAAATGATATAAGTGAAGCATATGAAGCATTCTATAAAGCCATACTCAAAAGATATAAGTGAAGTGCAATGAGCATTCTATAAATCAACCGTGTACTATATCATACCAGCATGGTGCATAAAATAAAAGTGAAAATAAACACAGAAGACGCTCCAAGATTTACACATATCATATGAACGAAATGAATCCGAAAACATATCGATACTTGTTGAACAAAGATGGGATGCCTTCCGGGGCATCCCCAAGCTTAGATGCTTGAGTCTCCTTGAATATTTACTTGGGGTGCCTTGGGAATCCCCAAGCTTGAGCTCTTGCCTCTCTTCCTTCTCCTCCCATCGAGACCTCCTCGATCCTCGAACACTTCATCCACACAAAACTTAACCCGACTTTTAGTGGCGGGGTTAGTGAATATGGCAATGAAATCCCATCATGTACTACTGCAACATTATTGTATAATTATAAACAAACATTACCCACTGTATGCTATCACAATTCTATGGCCTCAAGTCAAGGAGGCTTCAACAAGAATTCGAACATATGCAAATAATGAAGCCATAACAACAATCTGTGAAAACTGGACAGTCTGTAAAGATTTGAACATCCACCATACTTATTTAACTCAAAAAATTCTGAAAAATTAGGAAAAATAAACATTTTGTATAGAAAGACAGTGCAAAAAGTTTCAGAACCGTTTTACGTTTCAGTAAAAAAATGTAAAATCAATCACTACAGCCAAAGTTTCTGTTTTGCACCACACAAACCAACAAGCAATTTAATCATCCTAAAGGCAAACCTTGGCACATTATTTTTATAATACAATGGAATTGTACAAGGGTATAATTATTTTTGTTGAAAATTTTCTGTAATTAAGATTCATAAAGTTTCCATGAGCATGAACAAAGTTCAAGGAGCTCCCCCACTTCAACAATGCTTGTCTCTCTCACTTTTACTTTCCTTTTTGAAAAGTTTTGGGTTCCCCTCTATATTTTTTTGTTTTTAAACTTTATAAAAGCACTGAACAGAAATAAATGACTCTCTAAAACTTCCGGGTTGTCTCCCAGGCAGTGCTTTCTTTAAAGCCATTAAGCTAGGCATAAAGTGCTCAAGTAATGGATCCACCTGGATCCCAAGGTATATCAAAGCCAATTTTAATTAATAATGATTTGGCATTGGAGCACAAAACAACATATATCATGCAACGACGAAGTCTAACTCTCTTCCTATGCATTAGCATGTCATATAAGAACCATTCATGCACATCAAGTAAAGGCCAATACATGGCATAAGCAGTTTCTTGCAATTTTATCGTGTTGGAAACATAGAGAGGTGGAGATATAGTTCCTCTCTCATAATAATTGCAAGTAGGAGCATCAAGCACATGCATATTATATTCATCAAAATCATCATGTGTAATTGTAGAACGCAAACCATCAACATAATCCTTAATAAGTGCAAACTTCTCCGATATAGTGTAGTTTGGAGAATTCAAAAAGATAATAGGACTATCATGCATGGGTGCAATAGCAACAATTTCATTGTTAACATATGGAACTATAGCAAGTTCATCTTCATAAGCATAATTCATATTGGCATCTTGGCCACAAGCATAACAAGCATCAAGTTCATCAAAAAGGGATATTTCAAATGAATCAACGGGATCATAACAATTATCATAACATTCATCCTTCGGTAAGAACGAAGGTGCATTAAATAATGTATGAGTTGAAGAGTTACTCTCATTAGAAGGTGGGCACGGGTAGCTAATCCGCTCTTCCTCCTTTTGTTCTTCGCTCTCCTCATCATCTTTTTCATCCAATGAGCTCACAGTTTCATCAATTTCTTCTTCCATAGACTCCTGCAAAATATTAGTATCTTCTTGGATAGCGGAGACATTCTCAATAAATACATCGATATCGTAATTGCATTTATAATTATCACAACAATATTTAAGGATAACAAAATTTTCAGGTCTATAAACTAAATCATCAAAATCTTCAAACTTTTCAAACAAAGATTCAATTCCATAAGCACCTTTAAAAGCAACAAATTATTCTATTCGTTCCACATCATAGTAATCATATATACCATTAGCATAAGAAGCCAAGGTTTCATTATCATTAAATTTGCACGAAAAGGGAAGGTGTGGAGCCTTCATCCTAGAGCAACAAGTATAATCATATCTTAAGCATAGCTCCCGAGCATACCAATGCAACATATGAATTTGATCCCATAAAAGTTTCCCTTTTTGTATCAAGCAATAATCCCTAAAGTATTCACCTTGATCCAATGTTACTCCCATTATCAAGTTGAATGGGGTTTTCTCAGGATTATCGAAGTAGTGCATAATATTTTCCACATAACGAGCATTGAGGGTTTTAGGAGGTTCCCCATCTCCATGAGGAGAAAGTACCACTAATTTTTTTGGTGTTTTGTGTTCCATATCCATAACTAAAGATAGAGAACAACTTAAAACAGAAAATAAAAACTACTTAGTGATAAAGCACACAAGCACACACGAGAACATTCACTCCACGCTATTGCTCCTCGGCAACGGCGCCAGAAAAAGGTCTTGATAACCCACAAGTATAGGGGATCGTTTTTAGCCTTCTTCGATAAATAAGAGTGTCGAACCCAACGAGGAGCTAAAGGCAGAACAAATATTCCCTCAAGTTCTATCGACCAGTGATACAACTCTACGCACACTTGACGTTTGCTTTACCTAGAACAAGTATGAAACTATTTGGCAAGAATAAAACTACGAGTACTTTTCAAGAGTAAAACTACGAATAAATTGCAAGGTAATAAAAGTGGATAGGTTATGTCAACAAGAAAGTCATTTGTCTCTAGGAAATCGATAACAAGTACCGGTAATCATTCTTGTAATTTAATATGAGGGAGAGGCATGAGCTAACATACTTTCTCTACTTGGATCATATGCACTTATGATTGGACCCCTAGCAAGCATCCGCAACTACTAAAGATCATTAAGGTCATGAAACCCAACCGTAGCATTAAGTATTAAGTCCTCTTTACTCCCATACGCCATACCCCACTTACTCGGATTTAAGATTTTGTCACTCTCGCAACCCACCATAAGAAAACCATGGACATGTTGCAACACCCTACAGCGGGGGCCCCTCACGTTTGCGCGAGATGGAGGGCACTGTAGGATAGTACCATAAATAAAATATACAATCATACCAACCAAGATAACGATTAACCCATAGGACAAAACGGATCTACTCAAACATCATACGATAACCATAGATCATTGGGAAATAATGCATGGAGTTGAGAACCATGTTTAAGTAGAGATTACAACGGAGAGAAGAGGTGTTACACCGCTGCAGAGAGGGGGATAAAGTTGGTGTTGACGGTTGCAAGATTGTTGATGCAGATCGTCGTCATGATCCTTGCCCCAGCAGCACTCCGGTGCCACCGGGAGAGAGGGGGAGAGAGCCCCCTTCTTCTTCTTCTTCCTTGGACTCTCCCCCTAGATGGGAGGGGAGTTCCCCCTCTGGTTCATGGCCTCCATGGCAGCGGAGGGGCAGGGGACCCTCCGAGATTGGATCTGTCTTTTTGTTCCCTTCTGTTTCGCTTTCCCTCGATCTGGCCGAAAACCGTTTCTTATATTCCAGGAGATCCGTAACTCCGATTGCGCTGAAATTTTAACACAATTTTTTCTGGATATAAGCTTCCTTGTGCCTGAAGTATAGCTCCAACTGACGTTTGAGGAGAGAATAAGACACCTGGGCGCCTCGGGCTTGTGGCACGCCCTGGTGGGTTGTGGGCACTGGTGGCCCCCGTTTGCGTTGATTCCACCTCCCAAAAATCACATATATTCCAAAATAATTCTCCGTAAAGTTTTATCGCGTTTGGACTTCTTTTGATATGGATTTTCTGCAAAACAAAAAAACATGTAAAAAAGTAGGAACTGGCACTAGGCGCTGGATCAATAGGTTAGTCCAATAAATCATATATAAAGTTGCCAAAAATATGTGAAAGTTGTATAATATTGGCATGAAATAATAAAAAAATAAAGATACGACGAAGATGTATCAAGCACGACGCCCGCCACTGAATCAAGCAGCTGGTGCGCTCTATCGCTCTGGAGGAGGAGAGCTCTGTTGGCCTAACCTTCTTTGGGCCACGCATCCGCAAGGAGCCTTTCCCTAAGGGCTTCATGCTGGCCCGCGACACCCCCAAGTACAACGGGGTCACCAAGCCGGAGGACTAGCTGGTCGACTACACCACAACAAGCGCGTGGCAGTGTGTGATGTGCCGCTCATGCTGCTCTATCTCGCCCTAGACATGGCTGACCAGCCTGCTGACTAATGGCATCAACGCCTGGATAATCTTCGAGGAGGAGTTTGTGTGCAACATCACCGACATGTACAAGCACCCTGGCCGACCACGCCAGCTGAGGGAGTCCTGGATTAGGGGGTCTCCGGACAGCCGGACTATATCCTTTGGCCGGACTGTTGGACTATGAAGATACAAGATTGAAGACTTCGTCCCGTGTCCGGATGGGACTCTCCTTGGCATGGAAGGCAAGCTAGGCAATACGGATATATAGATCTCCTCCCTTGTAACCAACTCTGTGTAACCCTAGCCCCCTCCGGTGTCTATATAAACCGGAGGGGTTAGTCCGTAGGACAACATACAATCATACCATAGGCTAGCTTCCAGGGTTAGCCTCTACGATCTCGTGGTAGATCAACTCTTGTAATACTCATATCATCAAGAACAATCAAGCAGGAAGTAGGGTATTACCTCCATCAAGAGGGCCCGAACCTGGGTAAACATATTGTCCCCCACTTCCTGTTACCATCTGCCTTAGACGCACAGTTCGAGACCCCCTACCTGAGATCCGCCGGTTTTGACACCGACATTGGTGCTTTCATTGAGAGTTCCACTGTGCCGTCACCGTAAGGCTTGATGTCTCCTTCGATCATCGGTAACGATGCAGTCCAGGGTGAGGTTTTCCTTCTCGGACAGATCTTCGTATTCGGCGGCTTCGCACTGCGGGCCAATTCGCTTGGCCATCTGGAGCAGATCGAGAGCTACTCCCCTGGCCATCAGGTAAGGTTCGGAAACTTAAACTACACTACCGACATCCGCGGAGACTTGATCTTCGATGGATTCGAGCCCATGTCAGGTGCGCCGCACAGTCACGACGAGCATGACGTAACTCTGTTGTCGGAAAATATTCGGGAAATCGCATCTACAACTACTCCGGCCATTAATCCAGAGCAAATCGCACCATCCGAGAGCGGAGGGATAGACCCCGCCATGGAGGACGCACTCTCAATGGCGATAGAGCCGGATACTGACTTCACCCCCTACGAGAGCCGTGTCGCCGAACCACTGGATTCACCTCCGGCCACGGACTCCGAGCCGCTTACATCCATGCCCGTCGAATCCGACTAGGCGCCGATCATGGAGTTCACCTCCATGGATATCTTTCAGCACTCACCCTTCGGCGATGTGCTAAATTCATTAAGGTCTCTCTCCCTGTCAGGAGAGCCTTGGCCGAACTATGTCCGGCTAGAATGGGATGCGGACGACAAAGAAATTCGCTTCCCACCCACCACCCACTTAGTAGCCACTGTCGACGATTTAACCGACATGCTCAACTTCGACTCCGAAGACATCGACGGTATGGACGACAATGCAGGAGACGAGCAGGAACCACCGCCCACAGGGCGCTGGACCGTTACCTCATCATACGACATATACATGGTGGACACCCCTAAAGTAGGCAATGGCGACGAGACAGCGGAGGATGACCCCTCCAAGAAGCAACCCAAGCGCCAACGTCAGCGGCGCCGCTCTAAGTCCCGCCACAGCAAAAGTAGTGATACCAGCACAGGAGATAATAACACTCCGGATAGTGCCGAAGACAATCACAATCCCCTCCAGCACGATGTAGAGACGGAGGATGAACAAGCTAGCCCTCCAGAGCAGGCAGCAGATGGAGAACCAGAGGAGGACAATTACATGCCTCCCTCCGAAGATGAGGCGAGCCTGAGGACCCCGTTGAGCAGGAGCGTTTCAAGCGCCGGCTTATGGCCACAACAAATAGCCTGAAGAAAAAGAAACAACAGCTTCAAGCTGATCAAGACTTGCTAGCAGACAGATGGACCGAAGTCCTTGCGGCCGAGGAATACGAACTCGAGCGCCCCTCCAAGAGTTACCCAAAACGCATGTTGCTACCTAACCTCGAGGAGGAAGCATTGAAACCTCATTCACTAGTGTACGATGCGGCTGACCGGCCATTGCGTGGCCGAGCCAGAGAGGCTTTTCAGCCTTCAGCCTGCACCCCGCCACCACTCAAGCAAAAATACCAAGGCCCGGGGCAACACACGGGACCTGCGAGACGTATTGGACAGTAAGGCAAAACTTGCAAGGTCAATATACGGGTCACCGGCACGCGCGCCAACACGGGACAATGATCGTCGTGACGGATACACCAAAAGTAAATCCGGCCAGGCCGAATACAGCAGACAAGACTCATATGAACTACGCCGTGATATAGCCCGTCACAGAGGCGCTGCACACCCCCTATGCTTCACTAATGAAGTTATGGATCACGAATTCCCGGAGGGTTTCAAACCCGTAAATATCGAATCATATGATGGTACAACAGATCCCGCTGTATGGATTGAGGATTTCCTCCTTCACATCCACATGGCTCGCAGTGATGATCTACATGCCATCAAGTACCTCCCACTAAAACTCAAAGGACCAGCACGACATTGGCTGAATAGCTTGCCAGTAGACTCCGTCGGTAGTTGGGAGGATCTGGAAGACGCATTCCTCGACAACTTCCAGGGCACCTCTGTGCGACCACCGGATGCTGATGACTTGAGCCATATAACTCAGCAGCCAGGGGAATCGGCCAGACAATTCTGGACTTGGTTCCTGACTCAGAAAAACCAAATTGTCGACTGTCCGGACGCAGAGGCCCTTGCGGCATTCAAGCACAACATCTGTGATGAGTGGCTTGCCCGCCACCTTGGCCAGGAGAAGCCAAAGTCTATGGCAGCCCTCACGACACTCATGACCCGCTTTTGCGTGGACGAGGATAGCTGGCTAGCTCGCAGCAATAACACATCGAGGAATCCGGGCACTTCGGATACCAAAGATGCCAACGGCAGACAACGTCGTAACAGACCAAAGCACCACAATAACGGTGATAACACCGATGATATGGTAGTTAATGCCGGATTCAGAGGCTCTAGATCCGGTCAGCGGAAAAAGCCATTTAAAAGAAGTACTCTGGCTCCGTCCAGCTTGGATCGCATACTGGATCGCTTGTGTCAAATCCACGGCACCCCCGACAAGCCAGCCAATCACACCAATAGAGAATGTTGGGTGTTCAAGTAGGTCGGCAAGTTAAATGCCGAAAACAAGGACAAGGGGCTGCATAGTGTTGACGAGGAGGAGCCCCGGCCGCCGAACACGGGAGGACAGAAGGGGTTCCCCCCACAAGTGAAGACGGTGAACATGATATACACAACCCACATTCCCAAGAGGGAGCGAAAGCGTGCACTAAGGGACGTCTATGCGATGGAGCCTGTCGCCCCAAAGTTCAACCCATGGTCTGCTTGCCCGATCACCTTTGATCGCAGGGACCACCCCACTAGTATCCGTCATGGCGGATCCGCCGCACTGGTCC
The DNA here is from genome assembly GCF_003073215.2 of Triticum urartu. Lineage (NCBI taxonomy): Eukaryota > Viridiplantae > Streptophyta > Magnoliopsida > Poales > Poaceae > Triticum > Triticum urartu. Next base: position 330,160,270 of record NC_053026.1, read on the forward strand.
TAGACCCCATCATCGACGGATTTCACCTCACTCGAGTCCTTATGGATGGCGGCAGCAGCCTGAACCTGCTCTATCAGGATACAGTGCGAAAAATGGGCATCGATCCCTTAAGGATCAAACCCACCAAAACCACCTTTAAGGGCGTCATCCCAGGTGTAGAGGCCCATTGCATGGGCTCAATCACACTGGAAGTGGTCTTCGGATCACCGGACAACTTCCAAAGCGAGGAGTTAATATTCGACATCGTCCCGTTCCATAGTGGCTATCATGCACTGCTCGGACGAACTGCATTTGCAAAATTCAATGCAGTACCGCATTACGCATACCTCAAGCTCAAGATGCCAGGACCTCGGGGGGTCATAACAGTGAATGGAAACACAGAACGCTCGCTCCGCATGAAAGAGCACACTGCGGCCCTCGCAGCAGAAGCGGAAAGCAGCCTTTCAAGGCAAACCACTAATTCGGCGATACAGCCCCCGAACACCTTCAAGCATGTCCGGAGTAAACTGCAACAGGATCGCCTGGCACGTTCAGAGCTCGCCTAGCAATTCGGCCCCCGTCCCAGTCCCAGTCAAGCGACGAAAGCGGTGCCACGCGTACATAATTACACACTGAAAATACCATGGACATAGGCGGGGGCACGATCAGGGCACGTCCCGCAATGCGGCTTAACCGCCCTTAGGGCTGTATATCTTTATCATTTCGTTTCTCTTTCAAGGCCTAACTCTCTGGAAGCCCTTTTTGGCAGTATGATTGCCGGACACATTATGGGAAGGAATAACCAAGGCGGCAAGAAGCTAATATGTACACGGGAACCCCCAGGTGGTCTCTAATAATAATACCCGCTTTCTACTATCCATACGTAGCTTGCCCTTGGATAGGACATTTCGAATAGTCCTACTTTCTGCTTATTGCACTACCTATACCAGTATGCTTCGACGTATTATTTAAATAACAATGCATAGCATTAGTCTATTATTGTATTATTCATTCTTTTTTTTCCTTTATGTACATTTACGACAATCCGCACCCGTAAATTCGGGTACGGTCAGTACGCCAGGGGCTTTCGTTTACCCCATAATACAGGATGAGAAGTTCGAACACTTTTGACAGTGCGGCACCCCGAACTTATAGCATTATATGCATCAGCTCCGAATCATGTCTTGGGTCCATAGTTGGGTTTGTCTGGCTCCCATGCTTTGGTACCTTACGTTCCGCTATATCGGCTAAGGTAGCGGTGGGAGAACTACTGCGATTGTGTCCTGGTTCTTCCGGACGAGCACCTCAGTAGAGAAAGCCGAAAACTGACTATCATGATAAGGCGAGAGACTGGTCACTGTTCGAGAGGTCTCAAGTCCATAAAGACTTTCTCCGCTTCGGGTGAGGAGTCGGCCTTGTCCGGCTTAGGCGTGTATAGCGCCCCAAATTCGTCCTTCCGAATACCAGGGGCTTCGCCAAAATTTAGAATTGTAGACTTCTATGGCTAAGTGAGAGTGATAAAGCATTATAGTCCGATTGCCTGGTTCATTGCGCTGAACACCTCCCTTGAAGGACCCAAAATTGGGGTAAAGAGTGGGCAGGTTTATCCCGAACACCCCAGTACTAGTTACATGGGGGCAGAAGCCGACAACTGGCCAACTCTCAGATTTTGTAAACGACCGCACAGAAGGTAATATTTTAAATTCAAAAAGCGTTGCATAGCGCAGATGAACTTGTTTCACATTACAGGATCACACGAGCATGTTCATTCAAAAATTACATCCCTGGCACATTCATCCGCCACAAGGCGGGAACCCTTCAGGACACTCTCATAATACATCTCGGGGCAACGATGCTCCTTGCCCTCCGGCGGCCCCTCCCTCACCAGCTTCACGGCGTCCAGCTTCCCCCAATGCACCTTCGCCCGGGCAAAAGCCCTGCACACACCCTCAATGCAGGCGGACCGCTTTATGACTTCAAGTCGTGGGCAGGCGTCGACGAGCTGCCTCACCAGACCGAAGTAGCTGCCGGACAGGGGCTCGCCAGGCCACATTCGGACTATAAGGCCCCTCATGGCTTGTTCGGCCGCCTTGTGAAGCTCGACCAACTTCTTCAGCTGGTCGCTCAAGGGCACAGGGTGTTCGGTCCCAGTATACTGAGACCAGACCAACTTCTCCGTCGAGCTCCCCTCCTCAGCTCGGTAAAACTCCACGGCATCTAGTACACTGCGGGGAAGATCTGTAAACGCTTTTGGAGAGCTCCGAACTCGGGTAAGAAAAAGGAATGTTTCCTTCACATGCTTGCTTTGCATAATGAATGCCTTACCCGCGGCTATCTTCTTCACCGCATCAATCTCCTGGAGGGCCTAGTGGGCTTCAGCCTTGGCGCTCCGGGCGCTTTCAAGCGCCTTCTCAAGCTCGGACTCTCGCGTCTTAGAGTCAAGCTCCAAGGACTCGTGTTTCTTGGCGAGAGCCTCGAGCTCTTTCGGCACCTCGCCCACTCGGGCTTCTTGTTTCTCCCGCTCAATGCGCTCCTTGGCCGCTTTGTCTTCGGCCTCGGACAGCGCCTTCTTTAGGGTCGCCACTTCGGTCGTGGCCCCTGGAAAATTCATGATGATCCTATTACTTTACACCCGAACTACTTTTATTTTATATAGACAAGGTATTGCTTACCTTTGCTCTCCTCGAGCTGCCTCTTGTTAAGGCCAAGATTGTTCTCGGACCGCTCCAGGTCCTGCTTCAGCATAGAGACCTCCGCCGTACGTGCGGCAGCGGCCAGTAGTGAAGCCTACACATACACATAGATATATTCTGATTAGACTCCTGAGTCATCATTTGATCCTCTATTCGGCCTTTCTACTCGAACGCTGAACAGAGCATCAGGGGCTACTATCTATGCGGCAATATTTTCTTATATTTTGATTGCTTGCCTCAAAGCCTGTTAGGAGGCTGGCGCAAGTTTCAGTCAGTCCGTTTTTGGCGGACTGAACTTTCTCGATCACCGCACTCATGATAGTACGGTGCTCTTCATTGATGGAAGCGCCGCGAAGCGCTTCCAGCAAGTTGTCTGGTGCCTCTAGATAGACATAGGACACCGGCATGGGTAGGTTGCCCCCCTTAACGGGGGGTCACCCACCGGAGTCCGGAACCACCGAAGATTCCGCTGTAGTGTTCGGCTGGGGGCCGAACCTGGAGCCCATGGGAGTCTGGCTCCCTTTGCGCCCAGGGTCCGGAAGGTCGCCTCGAGGCGCCCCCAGGACTGCCTCTCCTTGGCCCGGTGCCTGTTGAGACAACACCTCGACATTGTCCGTAGGGCAAGGGGTGGAGGCGGTCGAAAGAGAACAGCTGTTCATATCCGATGAGTCCAACGAACCGCTCGACGAAGATACGTCGAGATGAGCTCCGGACGGATTGCATAATCATGTTTGGCATGAGGAGAAGCTGTGCAGTAAAACATACCATGAATTACTATGGTGTCCAGATACTTATGACTTCGCCAGGGGCTTGACCCTGGGTAGACACTCGTCGCCGCTGTAGGCGACCGTCGTGGAGCAGTCCGGAGGGAGGGTCCTGCCCTTCTTGGACCCTTTGGCCTCCCCGGTTGGGCCGACCTTCCTTTTCTTGTCTCCCCCGGCTAGGGGGGGATAACTTTCCTCTTCCTCCTCCTCGTTTTCGTGGGAGGAGGGCGCATCGGAGTTACGGACGATGAGTCCGATACAACCTTGCGCCGGAGACCTTTCGGGTCCCCGCGGCCTTCTTCTTGGCCTTCTTCACCGGCACCTCGTAAGGTGCCGGAACCAGCATCTCCGTCAGGGGAGCATCTGCAGGATCTTCCGGTAGGGTGCGGGGCAATCGATCTGCTCCGCTGTCTTCACCCAGTCCTGTTAAAGGCATGGAAGCCTTAGATCCCGCACATGATTAAACTGGGGCAAATGGATACCCTGTGAAATATAAAAACTTAACGGATTGGCACGGCGCTTTGCGCTGAGTCCGCGGTCCTCAGTGAGGGAAGGAGGTACCTCGGCGTCCTCATGACGTCCAGACGTCCTCATGCGTCGTGTCATAGAGCTCTCGCAGCGTCTGGTGCTTGGCCGGGTCGAACTCCCACAAGTTGAATACCCGTGGTTGACACGGGGGAATCCGGCGAAAGAGCATGACCTCGACCACGTTGACGAGCTTGATTTTCTTGCTCATCATGTTCTTGATGCAGGTCTGGAGTCCGGTCAGCTCTACCAAGGAACCCCAGGACAGGCCCTTCTCTTTCCAGGAGGTGAGCCATGTGGGGATTCCGGATTGGAATTCGAGGGCCGCCACCCAGTTGGTGTCACGCGGCTCGGTGATGTAGAACCACCCCGATTGCCACCCCTTTATGGTCTCCACATAGGAGCCTTCAAGCCAGGTGACATTAGGCATCTTGCCCACCATGGCGCCTCTACACTCCGCTTGCTGGCCGACCACCACCTTCGGTTTGACATTAAAGGTCTTCAGCCACAGGCCGAAATGGGGCTTGATGCGGAGGAAGGCCTCGCAGATGATGATAAAGGCCGAGATGTTGAGGATGAAATTGGGGGCCAGATCATGAAAATCCAGCCCGTAGTAGAACATGAGCCTGCGGACAAACGGGTGGAGAGGAAATCCCAGTCCGCGGACGAAGTGGGAAAGAAAAACTACCCTCTCATGGGGTTCGGGCGTAGGGATGATCTGCCCTGCATCTGGCAGCCGGTGCGCGATATCCGTGGCCAGATATCCGGCTTCCCGTAACTTTGTGATGTTCTCCTCCGTGACAGAGGAGACCATCCACTTGCCTCCCGCTCCGAACATGCTTGGAGTGGTTTGAGAAGAAAGACGCGAACTTGGGCGCTAGAGCTCGAGTGTGCGAGAGTGGGTAAGCAAGGAGGAAGAAGGCGTGGGTGAAAAGAGTGAATCCTAATCCCTTTATAAGGGCGGAAGAGGCGATGCGCCTCCCCACTTGCCTGGCAAAATCACTTATTTCCCAAGCGCCGTAATTGATGGCGCGGTTGGGTTACCCACGTCCGTATTGATGAGAATCCCGTAATAAGGTGAACACGATCTCTGCTTTGACAAGACATGTCAAGAAAACTGCCTCACGATATGTGCGGTGCTGGTTGAGAAAAACGGTTCGAATAATGACCGGGCCATGGCATGATGTTATGTTGTCAAAATGTGTCAGCAGATTAGATTTGTGGAAATATTATTCTCTCTACAGTGGTATGTGGAACCTGTTTTGCAGAACCGGACACTATCCTTGGGTCCAAAATGTTCTATGGAGTATTCGGAGGAGGAACCCGCCTTGCAATGCCGAAGACAATACTGCGCGCTGGACTCGTCGTCATTGAAGCCTGGTTCAGGGGCTACTGAGGGAGTCCTGGATTAGGGGGTCTCCGGACAGCCGGACTATATCCTTTGGCCGGACTGTTGGACTATGAAAATACAAGATTGAAGACTTCGTCCCGTGTCCGGATGGGACTCTCCTTGATGTGGAAGGCAAGCTAGGAAATACGGATATATAGATCTCCTCCCTTGTAACCGACTCTATGTAACCCTAGCCCCCTCCGGTGTCTATATAAACCGGAGGGGTTAGTCCGTAGGACAACATACAATCATACCATAGGCTATCTTCTAGGGTTAGCCTCTACGATCTCATGGTAGATCAACTCTTGTAATACTCATATCATCAAGAACAATCAAGCAGGAAGTAGGGTATTACCTCCATCAAGAGGGCCCGAACCTGGGTAAACATCTTGTCCCCCGCTTCCTATTACCATCCGCCTTAGACACACAGTTCGGGACCCCCTACCCGAGATCCGTCGGTTTTGACACCGACACCAGCTCTCTCTTTGCGTCCAAGAGAAGGATGAGTCCCTCTGTGACTACCTCACGCACTGAACGGAGCTGCGTAACTCCTGCGAAGGGGTCCACGAGGTACAAGCGATCCAGTACTTCACTGAGGGGTGCCGAGACAGCACCATGCTCAAGCACAAGCTCATGCACTCGAAGGCGGCTACCATGGCGTACCTTATAGCCACGGTGGACAAATACGCTATGACCAACTCTGCCATGCGAGTCCAGATCCCGCTCGACACAGCCGGCAAGGCGATCCAGGACCAGCCGGCTAGAGACGACGGCTCCGGCTCCTCGCGGCGGCAGCAGAACGACAACAACATGCAAAAGGGCGTGCAACCGGACAACCGCTACGGCAGCCGACAAGTCGCAGCTGTCGAGGAAGAGCCGCTGACTGATCAAGGCGGTAGCCGGCCCTAGTGAACCGGCAAGGGTGTGTGGCAGCCCAAGCTCACCTTCGAGCAGATGCTCGATGCACCGTGCAAGCATCACAGCAGCATGAAGCCGTCTGCACACATGACCCAACAGTGCAGCTAGACCCAGAGCCTGATGTGGGGCGAGGGCGTGCCGCCTGCCGCCTCCTCCCCGCCAGCTCCTGCAGCCGATGACGTCCGCGACGATTTCCCCCCACCAAGATGTTGGTGCATCGTCTTCACCAGCGAGGGAGACGACAAGCATAGCCCACACAAGCGTCGACATGAGGTGAACGCAATTGTTGCCCCTGTTCCTTAGTTCATGCACTGGTCCAAAAGGCCCATCACATGGAGTCATGAGGACCACCTGAACGTGATGCCCATGCCGGGTGGATACGCCCTCATCCATGACCCAACCTTATCCTCTGAGAGGCTCACATGCCGCTTCTCATGGGTGCTGATCGACGGCGGCAGCAACATCAACATCCTCTACCGCGACACCATGCTCAAGATGGGCATCAAGGTGAACCAGCTGCAGCCCAGCCGAACGGTGTTTCATGGCATCATGTGATGGAAATATGCCCTAGAGGAAATAATAAAGTGGTTATTATTATATTTCCTTAATCATGATCAAGTTTTATTATTTATGCTAGAATTTTATTGATTGGAAACTTAAATACATGTGTGGATACATAAACAAATACCGTGTCCCTAGTGAGCCTCTACTAGACTACCTCGTTGATCAAAAGATGGTTAAGGTTTCCTAACCACAGACATGTGTTGTCACTTGATATAACGAGATCACATCATTAGGAGAATGATGTGATGGACAAGACCCATCCGTTAGCATAGCATATGATCATTCCGTTCATATCATATGATCACATCAAAAGGAATTTCTGGCGCCGTTGCCGGGGAGGATCACGTCAAGATAGTCTCCCGGCCATGTGCAAATTTCTGGCGCCATTGCCGGGGAGACATCATCAACACCTACCAGGTTCCTAATCAGAAATTTCATCTCCTTGCAATTTACATTATTTACCATTTGCCTCTCGTTTTCCTCTCCCCACTTCACAAAAATTTGCCATTTTCTTTGCCCTCTTTTTCATTCGCCATTTTCTCGTCAGATCTGTTTTTGAGTGCAACCTTGTTGTGTAGTCACAATGACTCAAGAGAACACCAAGTTGTGTGATTTCTCCAATACCAACAACAATGATTTTATTGGCACTCTGATTGCTCCTCCCACCACTAGTGTGGAGTCTTGTGATATTAATACTGCTTTGCTGAATCTTGTTATGAAAGGTCAATTTTACGGTACTCCTAACAAGGATGATGCGTCCCATCTTAACACATTCGTGGAATTATGTGATATGCAAAAGAAAAAAGATGTGGACAATGATGTTGTGAAGTTGAAATTATTTCCGTTTTCTTTGCGAGATCATGCAAAAATTTGATGACCCACAAGTATAGGGGATCAATTGTATCATTTTCAGTAAGTAAGATTGTCGAACCCAACGAGGAGCAGAAGGAAATGACAAGGGTTTTTAGCAAGGTAATGTCTGCAAGTGCTGAAATTGTAAGTAACAGAGTAGTTTGATAGCAAGATAATTTGTAACAAGCAAGTAATGATACTAGTAGCAAAAGTGCAGCAAGGTAGCCCAATCCTTTTGAGGCAAAGGACGGGCCAAAACGGTCTCTTATAATAAGCAAAGCGTTCTTGAGGATACATTGGAATTTCATCTAGTCACTTTCATTATGTTGATTCAATTCGTGTTCGCTACTTTGATAATTTGATATGTGGGTGGGCCGGTGCTTAGGTGTTGTTCTTACTTGAACAAACCTCCTACTTATGATTAACCCCCTCACAAACATCCGGAACTACGCGAAAAGTATTAAGTATAAATTCTAACCATAACATTAAACTCTTGGATCCAATCGGTCCCTTATGGAATAAGGCATAAACTAGGGTTTAAGCTTCTGTCACTCTCCCAGCCATCATCTAATAACTACTCCACAATGCATTCCCTTAGGCCCAAATATGGTGAAGTGTCATGTAGTCTACGTTCACATGAAACCACTAAGGGAATCACAACATACACACTATCAAAATATCGAACACATATCAAGTTCACATGATTACTTGCAACATGATTTCTCCCGTGACCTAAGAACAAAAGTAACTACTCACAAATGATAATCATGCTCAAGATCGGAGGGGTATTAAATAACATATTGGATCTTAACATATAATCTTCCACCAAATAAACCATATAGTAATCAACTACAAGATGTAATCAACACTACTAGTCACCCACAGGCACCAATCTATAGTTCCGGTACAAAGATTGAACACAAGAGATGAACTAGGGTTTGAGAGGAGATGGTGTTGTTGAAGATGTTGATGGAGATTGCCCTCCCCTAGATGGGATAGTTGTTGGTGATGATGATGACGATGATTTCCCCCTCCGGGAGGGAAGTTCCCCCGGCGGAATCGCTCCGCCAGAGGTCAAAAGTGCTCCTACCCAAGTTTCGCCTCGAGACGGCGGCGCTCCGTCCCGAAAATCCTCCCCATATTTTTTATAGGTAAAAATGACATATATACCAGAAGATGGGCAACGGAGGTGGGCTGAGGGGAGCACAACCCACCAAGGCGCGCCCAGGTGGGTTGTGCCCACCTGGTGGGCCCCTGTCGGAATTCTCCCTCTTTGTGTGTACGTTGCATATTATGAGAGAAAAGGCATTAGAATTACTCCAAAAAGCATTATTATGCATAAAAAATCATAAATAATAGTAGGAAAACATGATGCAAAATGGACGTATCAACTCCCCAAAGCTTAGACCTCGCTCGTCCTCAAGAGAAAACCGAAATCGAAAAACATATCCACATGCTTAGAGAGAGAGAGAGAGGTGTCGATAAAAACGAAATACAAACATATAAGCATCATGTGAATTATTATAACAACAACAAACTTTAACATAAAACCTTTATGATAGAACTTCTATCATAGACTTCTCATGAATAAGTAACAATTCATCACACTATCGAAGTATAAAGCATAAACTCTATTAGAAACCAACAAACTATGTTCTTAGTAAACTTTGCAACTACAATTCATCATCTTTTCAGGAAGGGTCGTGTATCGGAGCCTTTAGGCAAGTGCACATACTCAACCATCATACAGTCTTCTATGATTGCTAACACTCGCCACATACACATGAGCAAAATGTTTCAACCGGACACATAGAAAGATAGGGGCTTATAGTTCCACCTCCCAACATATTCACCTCAAGGGTGATGTCAACAATAATAACTCATGCTACCCATATTCAACTGGACATATGTTCCTAGATCTTTCCTCGCCACATGATGCTTTCCAAAAGAGAAAAATAAAAAGGAGTAGAGAGAAAAACATTGACTCTTGCATAAAAGTAAATATATAAAAGTAAGATAGGCCCTTTGCAGAGGGAAGAAGAAGTTGTCGTGCGCTTATTTATTTGTATGCTCAACCCCTTAGTGCAAAAGAGTGTCACGTTGTATTGCCCCTTGTGATGGCAACCTTTATTATGCAGTCTGTCACTTTTATTCTTCACCATCACAAGTTCGTACAACACTCAATTTTCTCTTACACTAAATTATCTCACACTTTTAGAAGCAATTTTTATTGCCTTATTGCACCGATGACAACTTACTTGAAGTATCTAACTCAATCCTTAGGCAGGTATGGTGGACTCTTGAAAATAACATTTGGGTTTAAGGGTTTTTGGATGCACAAGTAGTATCTCTACTTAGTGCGGAATTTTTGGCTAGCAAAGATGGGGGGCAAGCACCACACGTTGAAGGATCTATGACAATATAACTTCAATGTGAATATGAACAAACATAAATCATTACGTTGTATTCCTTGTCCAACGTCAACAATTTTGGCATATAATATTTTGATGAGGGCTCACAATCACAAAAATTTCCAGGATAGTGTATTTATATGTGAATCTTCTCTTCCCTTATTAATTCTTTCATGAGTTGCATCATTGACCAATGCTATGTTTGTCAATCTCTAATAAATTTTTCTACTTATACTTTTCCTTATGTGGTGTCATCACCTACCATAAAATTAGCATATGATCTTATTCATTTATTTCCTTTATTTTTATTGGGACATGAAAGTAAAGAAAGCAAAAACTCAAACTAAACTTTATTATATATCTCGCACACGATTACAAGGATAGATCACTAAGCAAACTCTCGAAAAGAAAGGATCAAACTAAACTTTTATTCATCTAAAGCAAAAGATAAGTATGGATCGAACTAAAATAAGTAAAGGAAAAAGATAGTGGGGTGATACGATACCGGGGCACCTCCCCCAAGCTTGGCGGAAGCCAAGAGGAGTGCCCATACCCGATACTCAATTTTCTTTTGGTGATGAAGAAGGTGGTGCTGGTGAAGCAGAGGCGATCTTTTCCTCGGGTTTCCATGGCAGAGGTCCACCATCATAAGAGGAGGAATGAATCTCACGGGTCCTGCAACTGGCAGCCAAACTCATACCTTTAAACCTCGCCTCATATTCAAAGATTTGGTTTTGGAGATCGTAGATCTGGCTTTGGAGGAAGTTAATTTGCTCGTTGTGGGTGAAGATGATGTCCTTCATGGACTTGCCATCCACCTTGAGATCATGGGTAAGGTCCGTGATCATGAGGTGACTGGCATTGAGTCCATGCTCCACCATCCCCTTGCACCGGAAGACCTCCTGCTCCATAGCTTCAAGCCTGGCCTCCACGGTCCCTGTTCCTTTGGGTCCTTGCACATCGCGGATGTGAAGCACCCCCTCATGCATCTGGATGACCCGAGGGTGCTGCACCACCTCCCACAAATATGGGTTGATGACGTTCTTGAAGAACTTGTCCTTGGAGGAGCTTGAAGCGGCCATGGTAGATGGGATCTGACAGAAAACAAAAAGGAAAAGAAAACAGAACATTTCTCTACGAAACGGTGGTCAATAGGTTCGGGGGGTATATAAAGTTTTTTATCTTGGGAAACAAGCAAACGGTAGAAAAACGGAGTCCGGAAGGTACCCGAGGTGGCCACAACCCACCTGGGCGCGCCTGGCAAGCCAGGCGTGCCCTGGTGTCTTGTGCCCACCAGGGTGACCTTCCTAGTTGTTTCTTATTTTCCTAATTTTTGTTATATTCCAAAACTGACAAAACATATTTTGCGGATTTTTCGGAGTCCATTTACTTACCATATCATGTACCTCCTCTTTTTCACGATTCTGGAGTGTTCCGGAAGGACTCCTTTATGTGTTCTTGCAGTGTCATAGTTTGGATAATATTACTTTCAACATTAATGGGCCTACCTGAGATATAATGTTTCATTCGTTGCCCATTAACCACCTTTGGGTTAGTACCTTCGGCATTATTTATTTTGATAGCTCCTGACCGATAAACCTCCTCGATAACATATGGTCCTTCCCATTTGGAGAGGAGTTTTCCTGCAAAGAATCTAAAACAAGAGTTGTACAAAAGAACATATTCTTCAACTTTGAACTCACGCTTTTGGATTCTTTTATCATGCCATCTTTTAACTTTTTCTTTAAATAACTTAGCATTTTCATAAGCTTGGGTTCTCCATTCATCTAGTGAGCTAATATCAAATAACATCTTTTCACCGGCAAGTTTATAATCATAGTTGAGTTCTTTGATTGCCCAATATGCTTTATGTTCTAACTCAAGAGGCAAATGACAAGCTTTTCCATAAACCATTTTATAAGGAGACATACCCATAGGATTTTTACATGCTGTTCTATAAGCCCAAAGTGCATCATCTAATTTCTTAGACTAATTCTTCAGGGACCTATTGACAGTCTTTTGCAAAATTAATTTTATTTCTCTATTGCTAAGTTCAACTTGACCACTAGACTGAGGATGATAGGGTGATGCAATTCTATGGTTAACATCATACTTAGCAAGCATTTTACGGAAAGCACCATGAATAAAGTGTGAACCACCATCAGTATTAAATATCTAGGGACTCCAAACCTTGGGAAAATAACTTCCTTAAGCATTTTAATAGAGGTGTTGTGATCAGCACTACTGGCTGGAATAGCTTCTACCCACTTAGTAACATAATCAACAACAACCTAAATATGTGTATACCCATTAGAGGAAGGAAAAGGTCCCATGAAATCAAATCCCCAAGCATCAAATGGTTCAACAACAAGTGAATAATTCATAGGCATTTCTTGACGCTTACTGATATTACCTATTCTTTGACATTCATTACAAGAAAAGACAAACTTACGGGCATCCTTGAAGAGAGTAGGCCAATAAAATCCAAACTGCAATACCTTGTGAGCAGTTTTGTCTCCCGCATGATGCCCTCCATAAGCTTCGGAGTGACAGTTCCATAGGATTTGTCCCTGTTCATGCTCAGGTACACAACATCTAATAATACCATCTACTCCTTCTTTGTAAAGATGTGGGTCATCCCAAAAGTAATGTCTTAAATCATAGATGAATTTTTTCTTTTGTTGGTATGTCAAGCTAGGTGGTAAATATTTAGCAAAAATGTAATTAGCATAGTCAGCATACCATGGAGTGTTATGAGAAACATTTATTGCAGCTAACTGCTCATTAGGAAAGCTATCATCAATAGGTAGTGCGTCATCAAGCACATTTTCAAGACTAAAGAAGTTATCAGCTACGGGGTTCTCTGCTCCCTTTCTATCAATGATATGTAAATCAAATTCTTGTAGTAAGAGAACCCAACGAATAAGTCTTGGTTTAGCATCTTTCTTTTCCATAAGATATTTAAACCAGCATGGTTAGTGTGAACAATTACTTTTGAATCAACAATGTAAGATCTAAATTTATCACAAGCAAACACCATTGCTAGAAATTCTTTTTTAGTAGTAGAATAATTTCGTTGAGCACTGTCTAAAGTTTTACTAGCATAATGGATAACATTCAGTTTATTATCAACTCTTTGTCCTAGAACAGCACCAACAACATAATCACTAGCATCACACATAATTTCAAAAGGCAAGTTCCACTCAGGTGGTTGAACAATAGGTGCATAAATTAAGGCTTTCTTGACTGTTTCAAAGGCTTCTAAACAATCATCATCAAAAACAAAAGGAACATCCTTTTGCAAGAGATTTGTAAGAGGCCTAGAAATTTTAGAAAAGTCTTTGATAAATCTCCTATAGAAACCATCATGACCTAAGAAACTATGAATACCTTTGATATCTTTAGGACATGGCATTTTATCAATTGCATCAACCTTAGCTTTCTCCACTTCAATACCTCTTTCAAAAAATTTATGGCCCAAAACAATACCTTCATTAACCATAAAGTGGCACTTCTCCCAATTCAAGACAAGATTTGTTTGTTCACATCTCTGCAAAACTCGATCAAGATTGCTTAAACAATCATCAAAAGACTTCCCATAAATAGATAAGTCATCCATGAAAACCTCAACAATCTTTTCACAAAAGTCAGAGAATATACCAGTCATACATCTTTGAAAGGTAGTAGGTGAATTGCATAAACCAAAAGGCATGCGTCTATAAGCATAAGTTCCAAAGGGACAAGTGAAAGTAGTCTTTTCTTGATCAGGTTGAGAAACGGGTATTTGTGAAAAACCATAGTATCCATCAAGGAAGCAAAAAATGTATGTGCTTAGATAATCTTTCTAGCATTTGATCAATAAAAGGTAGAGGGTAATGATCTTTTCTAGTTGCTTTGTTTAAGTTTCTAAAATCAATTACCATTCTATAGCTAGTAACAATTCTTTGTGGAATGAGTTCATTCTTATCATTAGGAACAATACTAATACATCCCTTCTTAGGGACACAATGAACAAGACTTACCCATTTACTATCATCTATAGGATAGATTATACCTGCTTCTAGAAGTTTTAATATTTCCGTTCTTACCACTTCTTTTATCTTCAGATTTAACTGACGTTGGTGATCAACAACGGGTTTAGCATTAGGTTGCATATTAATCTTGTGCTGACATAGAGTGGGACTAATGCCCTTCAAATCATCAAGAGTATATCCAATAGCAGCTCAGTGCTTCCTTAGAACTTTCAATAATCTTTCTTCTTCATGTTCTGAAAGGTTAGCACTAATAATAATAGGATATATCTTCTTCTCATCAGGGTAAGCATATTTCAAAGTGTCTAGCAATTGTTTTAATTCAAACACAGGATCACCTTTAGGTGGAGGAGGACCTCCTAGAGTGTCAATTGGCAAATTGTGTTTAAGCACAGGACATTTTTCAAAGAAAATCTTATCTATTTCATTTCTTTCATGCATATGTAAATCATTTTCATGGTCTAGCAAAATATTGTTCTAGAGGATTAGTAGGAGGCACATCAATAGAAGCAAGACCAATTATTTCATCCTCACTAGGAAATTCTTTTTCATGAAGCTTTCTACTAAACTTGGAAAAATTAAACTCATGAGACTCATCACCAAAGCTAACACCAACAATTTGTTTCTCACAATCTATTTTAGCATTAATGCTGCTCAAGAAAGGTCTACCAAAAATAATGGGAAAAAAATCATCTTGTGGGGAACCAAGAACAAGAAAATCAGTAGGGTATTTTATTTTCCCACACAAGACTTCAACATCTCTAACAATCCCAAGTGGTATCATCTATTTCTTTTATTTCAGCGGGTACTATGTCATTCATAATTTCTTGATATAAGGTAAAGGGAATAACACTCACGCTAGCACCTATGTCACATAAACCATGATAACAATGATCTCCTATTTTAACTGAGACAACAGGCATGCCAACAACGGGTCTATGTTTTCCCTCTTTATTAGGTTGGGCAATGCAAGTAGCTTCATTACATAAGTAAATAACATGCCCGTCTATGTTTTATTCCAGAAGATCTTAACCATAGCAACACTAGAATCTACTTTGATTTATTCATGAGATTTGGGTGTTCTAATATAACTTTTGTTGACCACAGTTGAAACTTTAGCATGTTCCTTGATCCTAACAGGGAAATGTGGTTTCTCAATGTAAGCAGTGGGAACAACTGGATCAACATTATAAATTATGGTTTCCTCTTTAGCTAGTGTCGGTGACGGTGTCCTGGACTAGGGGGTACTCACCACGTCGTCTCCCGATCTGTTAGATTGGGCCGAGGACCCCCATGGCCGTATACTCATGGGCCAGTTTGGATAGCTGCCGCATACATAGAAGATTCCACAAGACTTGGTGATCAAGACAAGGACTCCTCCCCACCGGCGTATTCGGCTAGGACTCTGGTTATCCTAGGCCTGTGGTGCATTATATAAACCGAGGCCAGGCTAGCCGATAGATAATATACATATAGTCATACCATAGGCTAGCTTCTAGGGTTTAGCCTCTCCGATCTCGTGGTAGATCAACTCTTGTAATATTTATATCATCAAGAATAAATCAAGCAGGACGTAGGGTTTTACCTCCATCAAGAGGGCCCGAACCTAGGTAAAACATCGTGTTCCCCGCCTCCTGTTACCATCCGCCTTAGACGCACAGTTTGGGACCCCCTACCCGAGATCCGCCGGTTTTGACACCGACATTGGTGCTTTCATTGAGAGTTCCGCTGTGTGATCGGCAAAAGGATCAATGGCTCGCCCGCAGGTCAACTGTGATGCTGGCATCTTCGTCGCCGGCTCGACTGGTCACCTTGGCTCGACCGAGGACCGTGCTCTATCTCCGTTCTTCATGTTCGGACGGGGGCCTTCTTCAACATCAACTCCAATCTCTATCATGATCATAGAGGAGTCATCCATGGAGCTCGAAGGCTCAACGTCAACATTGCCCTCGGGCGGCCATGCTGTTTTTATGGACAACGAACTTGTATTCGCCGTCACCACCTCCTCGAGCGTCGGTTTGATGATTGCTTCAGTAGAATAGTGCGGAATTACGTCTAAAATAGCCATGCAAAATTTCGTCAAGTTCCGATGGAGGAATCTCCGACAATCTATGATATACCGGAGCTCTGTCAAATCTGGATGGGAATCTGGACGAGTTTAGGGCGTGGTCTCCAAAGGCCAGCTCGGAGGTCCTTTGGAAGATCCAACTGTTCATCTACTGTGGAATTCGCATATCTACCACCCCTCCAAATTTGAGCTCGATCCGATGGTTCAAACCCCGGGAACCTTCCGATGAGTGGACCAATTTTCGGATCCGTTTTCGGCGCGAATACAGATCCGACCCGAATTCATGTTTCTTTATGAACGTGATATTGGACAACCTTTTTAGAGGAATTCTCTTCTAGGTATTGTACGTTGTTTTTAAACACGTGCCCGTAAATTTTTAAGCCTACCCTGAGGTCATCTTCATCATCATGCTGGTGTTAAACCAGTCCGGCAATATTGCTCCAAGGCTGCCGACCTGCGCTAGACACGTCGTCACTTTGTTGAGCCGAGCTCAACTTCTTCGGATCATCATCTCGGCAAGCCGAACAAGAGTCCGGCATCGTGAAGGATAAATCATCACCAACATCGCCGCCCCACGGATTACACGGAGCGGGCATACCGGCATCGCCGCACGATCACTTCATCAAGCCGGCATCGACCACGTCACGACCTGCATCGGCAGGGCCACACTATTGCTTCTTCAAGCTGGTGTCCATCACGCCGACCTACTTCGACTCGTCGGCTGACATCGAGGCTTCGACATCTTGGCTGGACCGGGGGCTTCGCCATCTCTTCATCAACCTACTTTGAAGACTTCGGCATCGCTAGCCGACCAGCTCCGTCACGTTAGATGGACCGAGGGATTTGCCTCGGCAAGCCAACCTTTGCCAGCATCACTATAGCGTTGCTTTATCGCCCATCAGGCAATGGGTGTGCGGATCGAGTCCCAATTTTCGGAATCACCTTTCTTCGGATTGCTACAACAAATAAACCAGGTGCTATTAATCCTAGTATTTTTTGCTTGTTCGGGTTCATTTTTCCCAAGGAATTATTACTCTGGTTTGTTCATCATATGTACACAGGTCTATCAAATGATGGCCACATTAACGACGGTCGCATGGTGGTTCGGTCAGTTTCCGTACATGGTCCGGCGAATGCCGCATCCGGAACTCGGACCGACCTGTGAATTCAGGCTTTGCCACGCCTTTACCGCATCATGCCGACGCCCTGCATCGACATTGACTTCAGCGCCAGGCCATATTTCTTTTATTACTCACTTTGCATAAATTATTTATTACGCAACAATTTTTTTAATTATTATTATTACTATTATCTCCGGTTTGCACTATTTTTTGTGTACAAGAAAATGATCCGGGTTGGGTAGTATCGTCAACTCGGCGTACTGACATACCACGTCACCTCGGCTAGGCGGGGGGCTTTGTCAACACTTCATTACCCCATGCCAGGGACTTCGGCATCACTCTGCCGGCCCGCATTGACCGTGCTATGTCACCACTTCGGAGTGCCAAGCTCTTTGCTCCGCCACCTTGGGACCGGCTTGGGGGATGGAGCCTTGTCCCGCATCAAGCTCGGGCCGCGTCATCAATACCGAGCACATTAACCAGCTAAGTTGCCTTCATGCTCAAAGTTTTAATTTTTAACTTGTGTTCGGTTCGACCAAGCATTATACCTTTTTGAAAAAAAGTTGCTTGTAGAGAATCTCCTTGTCAAAACTTTGTTTGTGACACACAAATTCAAATACCCCGTTTACTTGGGGGCTCCCTTGATGGAGCTTTTACTCTTGCATATGATTATACTTGTACGGCTTCGTTCCTTGTTCGTGTATTACGCCACAATATGCACCATATTGACCTAAAAGATTTGCAAGCTGGGTTGCCTGGCTCCTGTGCTTACCCCTACGTTCCCGATTGTTCGGCTAGGAAGTAAAGGGAGCACCTCTGCGATTGTCACGACCGGGTCATCCGAGCTCTGACCTCAGACTGGGTGAAGCTGAAAGCTAGCGCTCTTATTGTTTTCAATCATGGTCGGCACACAACAGAACTCATGAGTACAAAAAATCTATTGCACAAGTCTCATAGTAATAATGAGCACCGAAGAAAGGTATCGGTGGGGGTACTATTTTCTTCGAAGATGCTTCTTACACTTCGTTAGTAATATAGCATAAGTTCCCTGACCGCGCTTTGTCTGTTACAGCCTTATGGCCTGATTGCCTAGTCATCGGAAACACCGTCGATACTCTCGACAGGCGGAGTACATGACACTTTTTGGCCCTTGGCCGAAGAGGGAGAAGCCGATGGTCGGTTAAGACGTGTTTAAAGTTCGGGTGAACACAAATACGATATAAGTACTTCGGTACGTACAATCATTATACATAAAATTCTTACCCAAGTCACTTGGGGGCTCTTAAAATTTATCAATGTTGGGGATATCGCTTATCGGGAACTTATCGGTCGACCCATGATAAGGGGTAAATCGGCCAGTTTATCAGCATATCGGCTGATTTATCGCCATATCGGCCAATTTATCGCCATATCGGCAGATTTATCGGCCGATTTTTCTTATCGGTCTGATAGCGGTAAGTGATAAATCGGCCGATTTATCGGCATATCGGAAGATATCTTGAACGGTGAAATTTATATATGAGCTGTAAATGTGTTTTCTTCTTGGTCGGTGTCAAAACACGACAGAAGCACAATTTTTTCTTTCTCTTCCAATTTTCGGATTGGCACCGAACACTTGATCTTGTTCGGACGTCATGTTTTTACTGACGTTTTTTGGTTTTCCAAGCTTTTTGGCACTTTTAAACTATTTGTGTGTTTCCAGCACAAGTCTCACAGTGCAATGCCGGACACCTTTATAGATTCGGCAAAAACATTCTCGGATCTCACTATATATGCATTGGTTTCAGATTGTGTCTTTGGTCAATAGTTTGGTTGCCCGGCTCCTGCGCTTGCCTCCTATGTTCCGCTTTGTTCGGCTAGGTGTGCAAAGGGAGAACCACTGCGATGGTGCTTCTAGCTCACATGGTTAAGCACCTCAGTGGAGAAAGCCAAAAACTGACTGTCACAATAAGCGTAAACTGGTCAGCGATCCGACAATGGTGTTAAATGACGGGCCATTCATAACAATGGCCGAAGTGTTTACGGCTTGACCTCGATTGTCGCCGAACACTACCGGGGGCTATTAACTGGCCTCCCAAACTAAATCCTCGATATTTTGCTCTTACATTAGAGCTGAGGTTTCATGATCATGCTTAGCATGACAATCCAAAGAAAGGAACCGATAGCGGGACTATTTTCTTTGGAAGACATTTCTTATGTTAAACAGTAACATAACATATCTCTCTGCGTACCTTTGTTTATAAAACCGTATGGCCAGATTGCCTTATTTGCCGTAAATCTTTGCCCTCATAAAGGCTTTATAAAGTAGGACAAACACTCCTCGGCTACTAGCCGAGGAGTGGAAGCCGGTGGTCGGTCAACAAAGTTTTGTCAAATGCGAATCCGAGCATTAAGGATGTAAAGTACTTGGATACATAGAGTCATTACACATAATTTGTGACTTTACTATGGATATCGATCCTTAATTCGGCCAACCGTGCCCGCATTAAGGCTCGGGGGCTACTGGGCTTCGGGCTTATTATTTACAAATATTAAAGGGGCACATCGATCCCCTGATCTGGTGTTGCCACCTGATCAGTGTCTCGGGGGCTACTGCATTTCCTGTCCAATGCAGAAAATTTTAAGCGCAATACAGTTTCCGAGGAGATTATGATCCTCAGGATGGTCGGCCGCACCCAACCTGAGTCTCAAGAACTGATCATGCCGCTTTTTGTATCCCGAAGTATTCTGCCGAGCTAGGACTTGATCCTCAGGACGATTTTGAAAATCAACCTGAGTCTCAGCGGCTATTGGAACCAGTGGTCTTACATCATCCTTCAAGTGCATCTCGGGTTTTAAACCGATACACACGTTGAGGGTTACTGGCTATATATCTCGGCAGAGAATAAATTGCACCAATCAAAAATATTGACAAAAAGTTGGCTCACAGTCGGGGTGGTGCACCACCTTGGAAGCAGTCTGGCATAAAGCTCGGGCGCTAGTGGCTGGCTCCATAGAGGGCATTTCCGGCATTAAGCTCGACTAAACTCCTTCAACTTTTTTGGACCAAGATGATCTATGGCATCTTGGATATAGTCCGGCATTGGAGCTCGGATACATTTTGGCGTTGGAGCTCGGAAGCAGTCCGACATTGGTGCTCGGCTGCAAAACATACCTTGAATGCAGTCCGGCGTTAGAGCTCGGACGCAAGAGGACACTGCCTCCCGGGAACAACTTCAAACCCGAGGTGTGGCATAAAAATAACAAGGCATTGATAAAGGCCGGAAACTTGAAGGGCCTCCTCGGATACCTGACGTGTAAACTCGTCGAATGCATTTCGGCGATCCTCAAGATCAAAGATGAGAAGATTTGTTGAACCAGTTTTCAAGACCGACAACCGAAGATGAAGAACAGTTCGGAAGAATCGAGGAGCGTCCCTAACTTGAAGACCGGTTCAGGGGCTACTGACGGTGTCCTGGACTAGGGGGTACTCACCATGTCGTCTCCCGATCTGTTAGATTGGGCCGAGGACCCCCATGGCCGTATACTCATGGGCCAGTTTGGACAGCTGCCGCATACATGGAAGATTCCACAAGACTTGGTGATCAAGACAAGGACTCCTCCCTACCGGCGTATTCGGCTAGGACTCTGGTTATCCTAGGCCTCTGGTGCATTATATAAACCGAGGCCAGGCTAGTCGATAGATAATATACATACAATCATACCATAGGCTAGCTTCTAGGGTTTAGCCTCTCCGATCTCGTGGTAGATCAACTCTTGTAATACTCATATCATCAAGAATAAATCAAGCAGGACGTAGGGTTTTACCTCCATCAAGAGGGCCCGAACCTGGGTAAAACATCGTGTTCCTTGCCTCCTATTACCATCCGCCTTAGACGCACAGTTCGGGACCCCCTACCCGAGATCCGCCGGTTTTGATACCGACAGCCGGTTCTTTAATTTCTTCTTTAATAGGTGGGTGATATTAAAACCACTTTTCCTTGGGGAGATCAACATGAGTAGCAAATGATTCACAAAAGGAGGCTACTATCTTAGAGTCAAGTCCATATTTAGTGCTAAACTTTTGAAAAGAATCGGTATCCATAAAAGATTTAACACAGTCATACTTAAGCTTAATACCCGAATCTTTACCTTTGTCGAGTTCCCAATCTTCAGAGTTGTATTTAATTCTTTCCAAAAGATCCCACCATAATTCAATAGTCTTCTTCATGAAAGGACCAATACAAGAAGTATCGAGCATGGATTGATCATCACGAGAAAGCCGAGCATAAAAGTTCTGGATAATAATTTCTCTTAAGAGCTCATGATTGGGGCATGAATATAACATTGCCTTAAGCCTCCCCCAAGCTAGAGCGATACTTTCTCCTTCACGAGGCCAAAAATTATATATATAATTCCGATCATGATGAACTAGATGCATATGATAATTTTTTTGGTGAAACTTCAATTTCAATTGATTCCAATTCCAAGATCCAATATCATCACATAACTTATACCATGCCAATGCTTTTCCCATCAACGATAAAGGGAAAACCTTCTTCTTAACTTCATCTCCGGGTAAACCTGCAAGCTTAAATAATCCACAAATTTGTTCCACATATATCAAGTGCATATGAGGATGTTCAGTTCCATCTCCTGCATAAGGATTAGCTAGCAGTTGTTCTATCATACTCGAAGGAATTTCATATTCAATACTTTCTCTACTTGGATCATATGCACTTATGATTGGACCCCTAGCAAGCATCCGCAACTACTAAAGTTCTTTATGGTCATGAAACCCAACCATAGAATTGAGTATCAAGTCCTCTTTACTCCCATACGCCATACCCCACTTACTCAGGTTTATGCTTCTGTCACTCTCGCAACCTAGCATAAGCATGGACATATTGCAACACCCTACAGCGGGGACCCCTCACATTTGCGCGAGACGGAGGGCACCGTAGGACAACACCATAAATAAAATATACAACCATACCCAGGGACGGAGCCAGAAAATTGAGATGGGGGGGGCAAGAACCAAAAGCTTCAAAATCATAGGATATATTTGCCGTAAAAGAATCATAGGATATATTAAAATATACCATAGTAATTAGTAAATAATAGGATTTAGGACATCTAGATAGTAAAAATATGTCTGTTGTTCAATAGTATGAATAAATTACATTTCTATCAATTTGAATTCTGCTTTACGAGCACCAGTATCGAAGATATCAATTATTTCTTCAGAGCTATACTTGGCTGCAAGTTCCTTCTCAATGTAAACTAGCGTGCAATGACAAAGAAAATCATCTCCCATTTTGCTTCGAAGCCGCGTCTTGACTAGTTTCATTGCAGAAAAGGCTCGCTCTGCTGTTGCAGTTGAAACCGGAAGAGTTATCACCAATCGTAACAGCCTCTCAACCATTGGATAGTCAGAAGACTTGCCAGTCTTAACTATCCCTTTTGTTAGATCAGCAAGTGATTTGCAGTTCTTGATCTCTGGATGGTTGAATGTATCAAGCTGGAAATGTGGTAGCTCGCACTCCAACCGATCTCTTTCTTGACTAGAAAAATCTGCAGGATAGAATTTCTCCACTAGTCTGCATATCTTTGACTTGCTGAAGGCATCATGCCTCGGGTCCAATGATGAACAAAGATCTAGAAGCTCAGTAACATGAGAACTAAA
This sequence comes from Triticum urartu, assembly GCF_003073215.2. NCBI lineage: Eukaryota > Viridiplantae > Streptophyta > Magnoliopsida > Poales > Poaceae > Triticum > Triticum urartu. Next base: position 330,183,251 of record NC_053026.1, read on the forward strand.
TCGATCATTCAACTCTATCACTTGTTGATCTATTGCAACATTAAACACATCTACTTTGTAATGATGGATAACTGTGGTGTTGTCATGTTTATTTCGAGATTTCGTCACATCAACATACCTAAAATTAATATATATTGAAAAATAAGAATTAGTTGCATGATCTACACATTGATGAGAAGTATGTAAGTGGCTAAATCTCTACATTGTAATTTATATAATCATAAAGAGATAGGAAAAGATACGTACTTTTGATCCATGTCCGGGATGTCAATCTCATGTTTCACACAAAAGGATTTCACATCTTCAAAAAGGTTGTCCCATCCATCTTCTCTTAGTTCACCAAGCAACACCTTTGTGTTAGAAACACAATCTAATGCATTTGCAATGTCTAAAGATTTATGTTGAAGTTTGAGACACAAGACATCTGTGATTTTCATGATTCTTTCCATTAAGTGTAGAATGAACACAAAATCAAATGTCAGTAGGGTTTTCAAGGCACCTCCGGCATCACCTCTTGAGTTCCTTGTAGCTGAACGATCAGCTGCTACACTTCTTAGCACTGTAACAGTTGCGGCAAACATCTTTAACAAACTTTTGATAGATTTGTAGTGGGAACTCCATCTCGTGTCTCCGGCCCTTTGTAAAGAACCTATTTGATTGGCCCCTCTTCCTGTGTCAAGCTCTCCCAATTCAATCTCGCTAGCAATTTCAGCAGCCTGATTTTCTAACAGTTCATCATTCCGTTTGGGAGATGCACTAACTGTATTTACAATGAAATTTGCATGCTGAAAAAAATTATGGACCTCATGTACCTCCCTTGAAGCAGCAACAAGAGCCAATTGGAGTTGATGTGCAAGACAATGGATATAGTATGCATAAGGGCACTCTTTGAGAATTAGAGCTTTCAGCCCATTCCACTCCCCCCTCATGTTGCTTGCCCCGTCATATCCCTGGCCTCTAATATCTTGCACATTCAACCCATTATCAACTAGGACGGCAATAATTGTGTTCTTGAGAGTCAAAGCACTAGTGTCTCTAACATGAACAAGATCAAGAAAATGTTCTCTTATCACCCCTTCTATGTTTGCAAATCGAAGAACTACTGCCGTCTGCTCTTTTTTAGATTCGTCTCTACATTCATCAACCAAGATAGAGAATTTGCTATTACCAAGTTCTTCTTTAATTGAGGTTTTCACTTTTCCAGCAAATATGCTAGCAGTTTCCTTTTGAATAGTTGCTGAGGTGTACTTTGCATTTCTTGGAGCATTCTGTACAACTTCATGTACATCCTTATTATAAGACGCCAAAAGCTTAATCATTTCCTTGAAATTACCTTGGTTCTTGGAATCCTCAGACTCATCATTTCCTCTGAAGGGACATGCTTGAAACATTAGCCACCTGATGCAATCAACATAGAATAATTATTAGATGTCCAGTATAAAGAAATTCTAAATGTTCAAAATTAAATACTTCTTACTTACCTCATGGCATCAATGGAAGTCTTTAGCCTTAGTCTTGCATCAAGAACCCGCTTCTTAGTTTGCTTTTTCATCACCTCATCAACATGATTAAGTCTGTTTCTCAAGTTTTCATAACACCGAACTGCAAAATTGTGAGCCGAGCTGGGAGTAGTGCCCATATGCTTGAGGAAAGCACATTCTTTTCCATTGTTAACTTTCTTCCACTTATCAAATCCGCTCACTGTGAATGTATCTGAACCACACTTCCCAATTGGCTTCTTTGAGAAGAGAAAACAAGGCAAACAATAGGCACAATTTTTTAGAGGTGAATACTCCAACCACCAATGATTCGTGAACCAATCACTTTGGAATCGCCTACGGCCAGCCCCTATCCCAGTAAATTCATACTCATCTGGCTTTAAGATTGGTTGATAAGCCCCTTTAGATATATAAAAACGCCTAGCAGCATCATGCTCATCGGGAGGAAGTTGCCAAATTTGAAGACGTCGCCCGGGCTCTCGGTCATAACTTGTGGTTATAATTGTATCTTCTTCCATAGCTTCTGGCACGGAAACATCATGATCAATTTGGGCATCACCATCAGTACAATTTGGGTGATTCTGTTCGCTAGGTTGAACGTTGTCGTTGTCTGCAGTAGCATCATGTTCTGATGGCCGAGAGCTTGAACCAACGGGTTTGAAAAAGTTCTGAATTGATTCTCTCTTTCTCTTCATGTCTACACAAGCACAAACAATTGAAAATTTTATATTGATGATTAAGGGATGCAGTTTGGATGATTATACTTCTACAATTGTTAAAGGCATGAACTACTAATCCATGTGAAAATAAATTACCTTTTCCCCTTGTGCTGCTGCCGCTTATCCTGCCCGGGCCCGGCTGCCCGCCGTCCGCCGTCGTTCTGTCCAGGACTCCGGCCTCCGGGCCGCCGGCAACGTGTCCGTGGATCGGCGCCTGTCCGAGCGTTGCGGCGTCCCCTTCCTATCCTGGCTTCTCGACGGGTGTTGACGGCGCGCCGGCGACCTGGTGTCCCTGAGCGCTGGAGGCAGTCCCCAGAGATCCAATCGCTAATTTTTTGGAGACGAAGAGTCGAACGAACTGACGACGTGCGCAGCGTGCTAGCGTTGTCTTGGGGGACTGTCAATCGTAGTGTGTCGTGGTGTGCAGGGCCTGCTCGGCTTAGTTTTTTTGCTTTTAGCCTGTAAATGTTCAATGGGCTGCACTGGTTACATGGGCTATACGCCTATACAAAAAGGCCGATGGGGAATAGGGGGGGCGAAGCAGGCTGCAGGCAAGCACACAGGTAAAAAAAGTAGCGCTAATCTCTTCCGTTTCAAGGGACTGTGCGATCGTTGGGGGGGGGGGTCTCGCCCCCCCTCGTCCCCCCCTTAATCCGTCCCTGATCATACCAACCAATATCATGATTAACCCATAGGACAAAACGGATGTACTCAAACATCATAGGATAACCTTAGATAATTGGGAAATAATATATGGAGTTGAGCACCATGTTTAAGTAGAGATTACAACGGAGAGAAGAGGTGTTACACCGCTGCATAGAGGGGGAGAAAGTTGGTGTTGACGGTAGCAAGATTGTTGATGTAGATCGTCGTCACGATCCTTGCCACGGCGGCACTCCGGCACCACCGGGAGAGAGGGGGACAGAGCCTGCCTCCTCCTCCTTCTTCTTCTTCTTCCTTGGACTCCCCCCTAGATGGGAGGAGAGTTCCCCCTCTGGTCCATGGCCTCCATGGCGGCGGAGGGGCAAGAGTCCCTCCGAGAATGGATCGGTCTCTTTGTTCCCTTCTGTTTTGCGTTCCCCCGATCTGGCCGAGAACCGTTTCTTATATTCCGGGAGATCCGTCACTCCGATTGCGTTGAAATTTTAACATGATTTTTTCCGGTTATAAGCTTGCTTGCGCCCGAAGTATATCTCCAACCGACGTTCAAGGAGAGCATAAGACACCTGGGCGTGCCTGGGGCCTAGGGCATGCCCTGGTGGGTTGTGGGCACTGTGGGCCCCCGTTTGCGTTGATTCCACCTCCCCAAAATCACATATATGCCAAAATAATTCTCTGTAAAATTTTATCGCGTTTGAACTTCGTTTAATATGGATTTTCTGCGAAACAAAACACATGCAAAAAACAGGAACTGACACTAGGCACTGGATCAATAGGTTAGTCCAATAAATCATATAAAAAGTTGCCAAAAATATGTAAAAGTTGTATAATATTGGCATGAAACAATCAAAAATTAAAGATATGACGGAGATGTATCAAGCACGATGCCCGCCACTGCATCAAGCAGCTGGTGCGCTCCGTCGCTCTGGAGGTGGAGAGCTCTATCGGTCCAGCCTACTTCAGGCCATGCATCCATGAGGAGCCTTTCCCTAAGGGCTTCACGCTGGCCCGCGACACTCGCAAGTACAACAGGGTCACCAAGCCGGAGGACTAGCTGGTCGACTACACCACAACAAGCATGTGGCAGTGTGCTACATGCCACTCATGTTGCTCTATCTTGGCCCGGACGTGGCTGACCAGCCTGCCGACTAATAGCATCAACGCCTGGCTGTAATTCGAGGAGGTGTTTGTGCGCAACATCACCGACACGTACAAGCGCCCTGGCCGGCCACGCCAGCTCTCTCTTGCGTTCAGGAGAAGGATGAGTCCCTCCATGACTACCTCACGCGTTGAACGGGGTTGCGTAACTCCTGCGAAGGGGTCCATGAGGTACCGACGATCCAGTACTCCACTGAGGGGTGCCGAGACGGTACCATGCTGAAGCACAAGCTCATGCACTCGGAGGCGGCTACCATGGCGGACCTCATAGCCACAGCGGACAAGTACGCTACGGCCGACTCCGCCATGCGAGTCCAGATCCGGCTCGACACAGCCGGCAAGGCGATCCAGGACCAGCCAGCTAGAGACGGCGGCTGCGGCTCCTCGCAGTGGCAGCAGAACAACAATGCAAAATGGCATGCAGCCAGACAACCACTATGGCAGCCGGCAAGTCGCAGCCGTCGAGGAAGAGCCGCTGGCTGATCAGGGCGGTAGCCAGACCTAGTGAACCGTCAAGGGTGTGTGGAAGCCCAAGCTCACCTTCGAGAAAATGCTCGACGCATCGTGCAAGCATCACAGCAGCGTGAAGCCGTCTACACACATAACCGAACAGTGCAGCTAGACCCAATGCCTGATGTGGGGCGAGGGCGTGCCGCGTGCCGCCTTCGCCCCGCCAGCTCCTGCAGCCTATGACATCCGCGACAATTTCCCCCACCAAGACGTTGCGTGCTTCGTCTTCACCTGCGAGGGAGATGATAAGCACATCCCGCACAAGCGTCGGCATGAGGTGAACGCCATTGTTCCCCTGTTCCTCAGTTCATGCACTGGCCCGAAAGGCCCATCACATGGAGCCTTGAGGACCACCCGGACGTGATGCCCACGCCGGGTGGATACGCCCTCGTCCATGACCCAACCTTCTCCTCTGAGAGGCTCACCTGCTGGTTCTCACGAGTGTTGATCGACAGTGGCGGCAACATCAACATCCTCTACCACGACACCATGCTCAAGATAGGCATCAAGGTGAACCAGCTGTAGCCCAGCCGAGCGGTGTTCCATGGCATCATGTGTTGGAAATATGCCCTAGAGGCAATAATAAAGTGGTTATTATTATATTTCCTTAATCATGATAAAGGTTTATTTTTCATGCTAGAATTGTATTGACCGAAAACTTAAATACATGTGTGGATACATAAACAAATACCGTGTCCCTAGTGAGCCTCTACTAGACGAGCTCATTGATCAAAAGATGGTTATGGTTTCCTAAGCACAGACATGTGTTGTCACTTGATAACGAGATCACATCATTAGGAGAATGATGTGATGGACAAGACCCATCCGTTAGCATAGCATATGATCGTTCAGTTTATAGCATATGATCACATCAAAAGGAATTTCTGGCGCTGTTGCCGGGGAGGATCACGTCAAGATAGTCTCCCGGCCACGTGCCAATTTCCGGCACCGTTGCTGGGGAGACATCATCAACATCTACCAGGTTCCTAATCACAAATCTCAACTCCTCATAATTTACATTATTTGCCATTCTCCTCTCGTTTTCCTCTCCCCCACTTCACAAAAATCTGCCGTTTTATTCGCCCAGTTTTTCGTTCGCCGTTTTCTCATCAGATGTGTTTTTGAGTGCAATCTTGCTATGTAGTCACAATGACTCAAGAGAACACCAAGTTGTGTGATTTCTCCAATACCAGCAACAATAATTTTATTGGCACTCTGATTGCTCCTCCCGCCACTAGTTCAGAGTATTGTGATAGTAATACTTCTGTGCTGAATTTTGTTACAAAAGGTCAATTTTCCGGTACTCCTAATGAGGATGCCGCGTCCCATCTTAACACATTCGTGGAATTATGCGATATGAAAAAAAAGATGTGGACAATGATGTTGTGAAGTTGAAATTATTTCCGTTTTCTTTGCGAGATCATGCAAAAAATTTGATGACCCACAAGTATAGGGGATCAATTGTAGCCTTTTTGGTAAGTAAGAGTGTCGAACCCAACAAGGAGCAGAAGGAAATGCCAAGTGGTTTTCAGCAAGGTAATGTCTGCAAGTGCTGAAATTATAAGTAACAGAGTAGTTTGATAGCAAGATAATTTGTAAGGAGAAAGTAATGAAAGTAGTAGCAAAAGTGCAACAAGGTAGCCCAATCCTTTTGAGGCAAAGGACAGGCCAAAATGGTCTCTTATAATAAGCAAAGCGTTCTTGAGGGTACACGGGAATTTCATCTGGTCACTTTTATCATGTTGATTCAATTTGTGTTCGCTACTTTGATAATTTAATATGTGGGTGGACCAGTGCTTAGGTGTTGTTCTTACTTGAACAAACATGCCACTTATGATTAACCCCCTCGCAAGCATCCGCAACTAAAAGAAAAGTATTTAGTATAAATTCTAACTATAGCATTAAACTCTTGGATCCAATCGGCCCCTTACGGAATAGCGCATAAACTAGGGTTTAAGCTTCTGTCACTCTCACAACCCATCATCTAATAACTACTCCACAATGCGTTCCCTTAGGCCCAAATATGGTGAAGTGTCATGTAGTCGACATTCACATGACACCACTAAGGGAATCACAACATACATACTATCAAAATATCGAACACATATCAAGTTCACATGATTACTTGCAACATGATTTCTCCCATGACCTCAAGAACAAAAGTGACTACTCACAAATGATAATCATGCTCAAGGTCAGAGGAATATTAAATAGAATATTGGATCTGAACATATAATCTTCCACCAAATAAACCATATAGTAATCAACTACAAGATGTAATCAACACTACTAGTCACCCACAAGTACCAATCTATAGTTCCGGTACAAAGATCGAACAGAAGATATGAACTAGGGTTTGAGAGGAGATGGTGTTGTTGAATATGTTGATGGAGATTGCCCTCCCCAAGATGGGAGAGTTGTTGGTGATGATGATGACGATGATTTCCCCCTCCGGAAGTGAAGTTCCCCTGGCGGAATCACTCCGTCGGAGGGCAAAAGTGCTCCTACCCAAGTTTTGCCTCGAGACAGCGGCGCTCCGTCCCAAAAATCCCCTTCTCAATTTTTGTAGGTCAAAATGACTTATATACCAGAAGCTGGGCACCGGAGGTGGGCCGAGGGGAGCACAATCCACCAGGGCGCGCCTGGGCTCCCTAGCGCGCCTAGGTGGGTTGTGCCCACCTGGTGGGCCCCCTCTGGTACTTATTGGCTCAAATATTCCTCATATATTCCATAAAAATCCCCATAAAGTTTCAGCTCATTTGGAGTTATGCAGAATAGGTCGCCTGACGTAGCTTTTCCACATCCAGATTTCCTACTGTCGGAATTCTCTCTCTTTGTGTGTACCTGATACGTCTCCAACGTATCTATAATTTTGATTGTTCAATGCTATTATATTATCAACCTTGGATGTTTTATATGCATTTATATGCTATTTTAAATGATTTTTGGGACTAACCTATTAACCTAGAGCCCAGTGCCAGTTTCTGTTTTTTCCTTGTTTTAGAGTATCGCAGAAAAGGGAAATCAAACGGAGTCCAATTGACCTGAAACTTCACGGAACTTATTTTTGGATCAGAAGAAGCCCATGATACGTCTCCAACGTATCTATAATTTTTGATTGCTCCATGCTATATTATCTACTGTTTTGGATGTTTAAGGGCTTTATTATACACTTTTATATCATTTTTGGGACTAACCTATTAACCCAGAGCCGAGTGCCAGTTTCTGTTTTTACCTTGTTTTAGAATATCGCAGAAAAGGAAAACAAAATGGAGTCCAATTGACTTGAAACTTCACGGAACTTATTTTTCGATCAGAAGAAGCCCAGAAGACTTGGAGTGCATGTCAGGGGATCTACGAGGAGGCCACGAGGCAGGGGCGCACCCACCCCCCTAGGCGTGCCCTCCACCCTCGTGGGCCCCTCGTGGGCTCCCTGACGTACTTCTTCCGCCTATATATCTCCATATACCCTAAAAACATCAGAGAGAACAATAGATCGGGAGTTCCGCCGCCAGAAGCCTCCGTAGCCACCAAAAACCAATCTAGACCCATTCTGGCACCCTGCCGGAGGGGGAATCCCTCTCTGGTGGCCATCTTCATCATCCCGGTGCTCTCCATGACGAGGAGGGAGTAGTTCTCCCTCGGGGTTGAGGGTATGTACCTGTAGCTATGTGTTTGATCTCTATCTCTCTCGTGTTCTTGAGGTGATGCGATCTTGATGTATCGCGAGCTTTGCTATTATATTTGGATCCTATGATGTTTCTTCTCCCCCTCTACTCTCTCGTAATGGATTGAGTTTTCCCTTCGAAGTTATCTTATCGGATTGAGTCTTTAAAGATTTGAGAACACTTGATGTATGTCTTGCCATGCGTATCTGTGGTGACAATGGGATACCACGTGATTCACTTGATGTATGTTTTGGTGATCAACTTGCGGGTTCCTCCCATGAACCTATGCATAGGGGTTGGCACACGTTTTCGTCGTGATTCTCCGGTAGAAACATTGGGGCACTCTTTGAGGTTCTATGTGTTGGTTGAATAGATGAATCTGAGATTGTGTGATGCATATCATATAATCATACCCATGGATACTTGAGGTGACATTGGAGTATCTAGGTGACATTAGGGTTTTGGTTGATTTGTGTCTTAAGGTGTTATTCTAGTACGAACTCTAGGGCTGTTTGTGACACTTATAGGAATAGCCCAACGGATTGATTGGAAAGAATAACTTTGAGGTGGTTTCGTACCCTACCATAATCTCTTCGTTCGTTCTCCGCTATTAGTGACTTTGGAGTGACTCTTTGTTGCATGTTGAGGGATAGTTATGTGATCCAATTATGTTATTATTGTTGAGAGAACTTGTACTTGTGAAAGTATGAACCCTAGGCCTTGTTTCCTAGCATTGCAATACCATTTGTGCGCACTTTTATCATTAGTTACCTTGCTGATTTTATATTTTAAGATTACAAAAACCTTTATCTACCATCCATATACCACTTGTATCACCATCTCTTCGCTGAACTAGTGCGCATATACAATTTACCATTGTATTGGGTGTGTTGGGGACACAAGAGACTCTTTGTTATTTGGTTGCAGGGTTGCTTGAGAGAGACCATATTCATCCTATGCCTCCTACGGATTGATAAACCTTAGGTCATCCACTTGAGGGAAATTTGCTACTGTCCTACAAATGTCTGCACTTGGAGGCCCAACAACGTCTACAAGAAGAAGGTTGTGTAGTAGACATCAAGCTCTTTTCTGGCGCCGTTGCCGGGGAGGTGAGTGCTTGAAGGTATATCTTTAGATGTTGCAATCGAATCTTTTTGTTTCTTGTTTTATCACTAGTTTAGTTTATTAAAGAAAACTATAAAAAATGGAATTAAGTTGTCTCATACGCTTCATCTTTTTAATATCTTTCGTGAGTATGATGGAAAGGAAAATTCTGCTAAAGTGTTACAAAAAGAATGCATTAAAATGTTTGGCACTAAATCTTTGAATGATGAGCATGATTGCAATGTTGTTAGTATGAACTCCTTGAATATCTATAGTACTAATGATGATTGCACTAGTTATGATGAAAATGTCTCCTATAAACATGTCAATTTTTGTGGAGTGCATTGGGTTTGCAAGTATACACCAAATAGGGAAGATAGATATTGCAAGAGGCATAAGTATTTAGAAACTAAATTGTTGCAAGAAAGTCTTGATGATTGTGCTGAAAAATTCAATATTTTTCGCACCCCTAGTGAACTTTGCAACGAACATGGTCATTTAAATCTCCAATGCAAATTGTTTCATGACCGAATCGTATCCAAAAGTTGTGATAATTTGATTACCCTTGAGCATCATAAAGAGCTTAGTATTCTTTTGGGGTATGAGGAAATGAAACGTATAACCGAGGGTATTCCAAAGTTTAATCTAGATAGATTTCTTGATTTTGATCTAGAGAAGATTTATATGTATTATGCGGTGAATTGCATTGAAAATCATTATATTGCCAATTACATAAAGAAAAGAAAACAAATAGAAGATGAAGAGAATACTAATGAAAGGGAAGAGACTTCCCAATACCCTCCTATTATTTCTTATGATGAATCAGGTAACGAGGAGGAGCTTCCTATTCAACCAATCTCATTAATAAAGAGCTCCAAAAAGAGGATTGAACCCACACATGATGTGGTGAAGAAGAAGAAAAGAAAAAGGAAGAGAGTTAAAAAGATATCTATCCCAAATAATGCTGCCCCTATTACTATTGTGCCTCATGAAAATATAATTGTGGAAGATAATGATACTTCTTATGATCTTGAAAATCTTTTTGGCACTTGCCTGGAAGAATATGATAATTGCTATACTATTGGTGCTATCCATACTATTAATGATGAGAGTGATTATGCTTATAATATGAAAAGGCCCAAGCTTGGGGATGCTATGTTTGATGAAGATGATGTTTTTGAGAATATATTTGCTGCAATTAATGTTTGTCCCAAGCTTGGGGATGATACGTTTAATGAAGATGATATTTTTAGTCTCCCAAGTTTTGATATGAAAATTTATAATGATGATAGCATGCCTCCTACTTATGATGATTATTGTGATGATACTTATGCTATAAAAAGAAGTGATTATATTTATAAAACTTGTCATGATTATGGTTACCCCTTTTCTGAACATTACTCTTTTAATGTGGAAACAATTTATAGTATTCGAGTTTCTTATGATACTCCCACTATTCCAAATGAGAAGAATTTTGCTTATGTAGAGAGTAATAAAATTTCTATGCTTTTAGATCATGAAAAAATGCTTTAGGTGCTTGTTATATTGTTGAATTCATACAAGATGCTACTGAAAATTATTATGAGGGAGGAACATATTCTTGTAGGAATTTCAATAATATCAAGTTTCCTCTCTATGTGCTTAAAACTTTGAAGTTATGCTTGTTTTACCTTCCTATGCAAGTTGATTATTGTTCCCACAAGTTGTTTGCTCACAAAATCCCTATGCATAGGAAGTGTGTTAGACTTAAATGCGCTAGTCATATTCTTCATGATGCTCTCTTTATGTTACAATTCTTATCTACTATATGAGCATCATTGAAATCATCATGCCTAGCTAGGGGCGTTAAACGATAGCGCTTGTTGGGAGGCAACCCAACTTCATTTTTGTTCATTGATTTTTGCTCCTGTTTAGTAATAAATAATTTATCTAGTCTCTGTTTAGATGTGGTTTTATGCTTTTAATTAGTGTTTGTGCCAAGTAGAACCGTTGGGAAGACTTGGGGAAAGTCTTGTTCATCATGCTGTAAAAAACAGAAACTTTAGCGCTCACGTGAACTGCTGACATTTTTATTTGGAAAGTGCTATTTAGTTAATTCTTTTTTTAGATGATTAATGGATAAATTACTCGGGTCCAGAAATTTATTTTAGAATTTTTGGGGTTCCAGATCTTGCGCTAGCTACAGATTACTACAGACTGTTCTGTTTTTGACAGATTCTGTTTTCCGTGTGTTGTTTGCTTATTTTGATGAATCTATGGCTAGTAAAATAGTTTATAAACCATAGAGAAGTTGGAATGCAGTAGGTTTAACACCAATATACATAAATAATGATTTCATTACAGTACCTTGAAGTGGTCTTTTGTTTTCTTTCACTAACGGAGCTCACGAGATTTTCTACTTTAAGTTTTGTGTTGTGAAGTTTTCAAGTTTTGGGTAAAGATTCGATGGACTATGGAAGAAGGAGTGGCAAGAGCCTAAGCTTGGGGATGCCCAAGGCACCCCAAGGTAATATTCAAGGACAACCAAGAGCCTAAGCTTGGGGATGCCCCAGAAGGCATCCCCTCTTTCGTCTTCGTTCATCGGTAACTTTACTTGGAGCTATATTTTTATTTACCACATGATATGTGTTTTGCTTGGAGCGTCATTTTCTTTTGTTTTATTTTGCTTTCTGTTTGAATAAAATACCAAGATCTGAAATTATTAAATGTTAGAGAGTCTTCACATAGTTGCGTAATTATTCGACTACTCATTGATCTTCACTTATATCTTTCGGAGTAGTTTGTCATTTGCTCTAGTGCTTCACTTATATCCTTTTAGAGCACGGTGGTGGTTTTTATTTTATATAAATAGATGAACTCTCATGCTTCACTTATATTATTTTGAGAGTCTTAAATAGCATGGTAATTTGCTTAAATAATCCCAATATGCTAGGTATTCAAGATTAGTAATTTTTTTCTTATGAGTGTTTTGTATACTAAGAGAGGTTTGATGCTTGATGATTGTTTTGAGATATGGAGGTAATAATATCAAAGTCGTGCTAGTTGAGTAGTTTTGAATTTGAGAAATGCTTGTGTTGAAGTTTGCAAGTCTCGTAGCATGCACGTATGGTAAACGTTGTGTAACAAATTTGAAACATGAGGTGTTAGTTGATTGTCCTCCTTATGAGTGGCGGTCGGGGACGAGCGATGGTCTTTTCCTACCAATCTATCCCCCTAGGAGCATGCGCGTAGTGCCGTGGTTTTTGATGACTTGTAGATTTTTGCAATAAGTATGTGAGTTCTTTATGACTAATGTTGAGTCCATGGATTATACGCACTCTCACCCTTCCATCATTGCTAGCCTCTTCGGTACCGTGCATTGCCCTTTCTCACATTGAGAGTTGGTGCAAACTTCGCCGGTGCATCCAAACCCCGTGATATGATACGCTCTTTCACACATAAACCTCCTTATATCTTCCTCAAAACAGCCACCATACCTACCTATTATGGAATTTCCATAGCCATTCCGAGATATATTGCCATGCAACTTTCCACCATTCCGTTTATCAAGACACATTCATCATTGTCATATTGCTTTGCATGATCATGTAGTTGACATCGTATTTGTGGCAAAGCCACCGTTCATAATTCTTTCATACATGTCACTCATGAGTCATTGCACATCCCGGTACACCGCTGGAGGCCTTCATATAGAGTCATACTTTGTTCTAGTATCGAGTTGTAATCATTGAGTTGTAAATAAATAGAAGTGTATTGATCATCATTTTCTAGAGCATTGTCCCAAGTGAGGAATAAAAAAAAGAGAAGGCCCAAAAAAAGAGAAAGGCCATAAAAAAAGACAAGGCCCAAAATAAAACGAGAGAAAAAGAGAGAAGGGACAATGCTACTATCCTTTGCCACAGTTGTGCTTCAAAGGAGCACCATAATCTTCATGATATAGAGTCTTTTGTTTTGTCACTTTCATATACTAGTGGGAATTTTCATTATAGAACTTGGCTTGTATATTCCAACAATGGGCCTCCTCAAGTGCCCTAGGTCTTCGTGAGCAAGCAAGTTGGATGCACACCCACTTAGTTTCTTTTCTTGAGCTTTCATACATTTATAGCTCTAGTGGATCCGTTGCATGGCAATCCCTACTCCTTGCATTAACATCAATCAGTGGGCATCTCCATAGCCCATTGATTAGCCTCGTTGATGTGAGACTTTCTCCTTTTTGTCTTATCCACATAACCCCCTCATTATTCTATTCCACCCATAATACTATATACATGGCTCGCGCTCATATATTGCGTGAAAGTTTATAGGTTTGAGATTACTAAAGTATGAAACAATTGCTTGGCTTGTCATCGGGGTTGTGCATGATGAGAGCATTCTTGTGTGATGAAAATGGAGCATGACTAAACTATATGATTTTGTAGGGATGAACTTTCTTTGGCCATGTTATTTTGAGAGGACATAATTGCTTAGTTAGTATGCTTGAAGTATTATTATTTTTATGTCAATATGAACTTTTATCTTGAATCTTTCAAATCTGAATATTCATGCCAAAATTAAGAAGAATTACATTGAAATTATGCCAAGTATCACTCCGCATCAAAAATTCTGTTTTTATCATTTACCTACTCAAGGACGAGCAGGAATTAAGCTTGGGGATGCTAATACGTCTCCAACGTATCTATAATTTTTTATTGCTCCATGCTATATTATCTACTATTTTGGATGTTTAAGGGATTTACTTTTATATCATTTTTGGGACTAACCTATTAACCTAGAGCCCAGTGCCAGTTACTATTTTTACCTTGTTTTAGAATATCGCAGAAAAGGAAAACCAAACGGAGTCCAATTGACCTGAAACTTCACGGAACTTATTTTTCGATCAGAAGAAGCCCAGAAGACTTGGAGTGCACGTCAGGGGATCTACGAGGAGGCCACGAGGCAGGGGGGCGCGCCCACCCCCCTGGGCGCGCCCTCCACCCTCATGGGCCCCTCGTGGGCTCCCTGATGTACTTCTTCCGCCTATATATCTCCATATACCCTAAAAACATCCGAGAGAACAATAGATCGGGAGTTCCGCTGCCAGAAGCCTCCATAGCCACCAAAAACCAATCTAGACCCATTCCGGCACCCTACCGGAGGGGGAATCCCTCTCCGGTGGCCATCTTCATCATCCCGGTGCTCTCCATGATGAGGAGGGAGTAGTTCTCCCTCAGGGCTGAGGGTATGTACCAGTAGCTATGTGTTTGATCTCTATCTCTCTCGTGTTCTTGAGGTGATGCGATCTTGATGTATCGTGAGCTTTGCTATTATATTTGGATCCTATGATGTTTCTTCTCCCCCTCTACTCTCTCGTAATGGATTGAGTTTTCCCTTCGAAGTTATCTTATCGGATTGAGTCTTTAAAGATTTGAGAACACTTGATGTATGTCTTGCCGTGCGTATCTGTGGTGACAATGGGATACCACGTGATTCACTTGATGTATGTTTTGGTGATCAACTTGCGGGTTCCGCCCATGAACCTATGCATAGGGGTTGGCACACGTTTTTGTCATGATTCTCTGGTAGAAACTTTGGGGCACTCTTTGAGGTTCTATGTGTTGGTTGAATAGATGAATCTGAGATTGTGTGATGCATATCGTATAATCATACCCATGGATACACTAGGTGACATTGGAGTATCTAGGTGACATTCGGGTTTTGGTTTATTTGTGTCTTAAGGTGTTATTCTAGTACGAACTCTAGGGCTGTTTGTGACACTTATAGGAATAACCCAACGGATTGATTGGAAAGAATAACTTTGAGGTGGTTTCATACCCTACCATAATCTCTTCATTCGTTCTCCGCTATTAGTGACTTCGGAGTGACTCTTTGTTGCATGTTGAGGGATAGTTATGTGATCCAATTATGTTATTATTGTTGAGAGAACTTGCACTAGTGAAAGTATGAACCCTAGGTCTTGTTTCCTAGCATTGCAATACCGTTTGTGCTCACTTTTATCATTAGTTACCTTGCTGTTTTTATATTTTAAGATTACAAAAAACTTTATCTACCATCCATATACCACTTGTATCACCATCTCTTCGCCTAACTAGTGCACCCATACAATTTACCATTGTATTGGGTGTGTTGGGGACACAAGAGACTCTTTGTTATTTGGTTGCAGGGTTGCTTGAGAGAGACCATCTTCATCCTACGCCTCCTACGGATTGATAAAACTTAGTTCATCCACTTGAGGGAAATTTGCTACTGTCCTACAAACCTCTGCACTTGGAGGCCCAACAACGTCTACAAGAAGAAGGTTGTGTAGTAGACATCAGCCCACAGAGTATCGAAGATGGACCAGGAGAGTCCCGGGCTGCCCACAAGGGTGGGGGGGGGGGCGCCCACCCCCTGCCTCGTGGACAGCCTGGAGATCCGCCGACATACTTCTTCCTCCTATATATACCCATATACCCTAAAAACTTCGGAGAGCAAAATAGATCGGGAGTTCCGCCGCCAGAAGCCTCTGTAGCCACCGAAAACCAATCTAGACCCGTTACGGCACCCTGCCGCGGAGGGAATCCCTCTTTGGTGGCCATCTTCATCATCCCGGCGTTCTCCATGACGAGGAGGGAGTAGTTCACCCTCGGGGCTGAGGGTATATACCAGTAGCTATGTGTTTGATCTCTCTCTCTCTCATGTTCTTGAGGTGATACGATCTTGATGTATCGCGAGCTTTGCTATTATAGTTGGATCTTATGATGTTTCTCCTCCTCTACTCTCTTGTAATGGATTGAGTTTTCCCTTTGAAGTTATGTTATCGGATTGAGTCTTTAAGGATTTGAGAACACTTGATGTATGTCTTGCACGTGCTTATCTGTGGTGACAATGGGATATCATGTGATCCACTTGATGTATGTTTTGGTGATCAATTTGCGGGTTCCGGCCATGAACCTATGCATAGGGTTTGGCATACGTTTTTTTCTTGACTCTCCGGTAGAAAATTTGGGGCGCTCTTTGAAGTACTTTGTGTTGGTTTGAATAGATGAATCTGAGATTGTGTGATGCATATCGTATAATCATACCCACGAATACTTGAGGTGACATTGGAGTATCTAGGTGACATTAGGGTTTTGGTTGATTTGTGTCTTAAGGTGTTATTCTAGTACGAACTCTATGATAGATTGAACGGAAAGAATAGCTTCATGTTATTTTACTACGGACTCTTGAATGGATCTATCAGAAAGGATAAGTTTGAGGTGGTTTCGTACCCTACCATAATCTCTTCGTTTGTTCTCCGCTATTAGTGACTTTGGAGTGACTCTTTGTTGCGTGTTGAGGGATAGTTATATGATCCCATTATGTTATTATTGTTGAGAGAACTTTCACTAGTGAAAGTATGAACCCTAGGCCTTGTTTCAACGCATTGCAATACCGTTTACGCTCACTTTTATCATTAGTTACCTTGCTGTTTTTATATTTTCAGATTACAAAAACCTATATCTACCATCCATATTGCACTTGTATCACCATCTCTTCGCTGAACTAGTGCACCTATACAATTTACCATTGTATTTGGTGTGTTGGGGACACAAGAGACTCTTTGTTATTTGGTTGCAGGGTTGCTTGAGAGAGACCATCTTCATCCTACGCCTCCTACGGACTGATAAATCTTAGGTCATCCACTTGAGGGAAATTTGCTACTGTCCTACAAACCTCTGCACTTGGAGCCCCAACAACGTCTACAAGGAGAAGGTTGCGTAGTAGAAATCAGTACCTTGCATATTATGAGAGAAAAGGCATTAGATTTACTCCAAAAAGCATTATTATGCATAAAAACATCATAAATAATAGTAGGAAAACATGATGCAAAATGGATGTATCAATCGGAAACTTAAATACATGTGTGGATACATAAACAAATATCATGTCCCTAGTGAGCCTCTACTAGACTAGCTCGTTGATCAAAAGATGGTTAAGGTTTCCTAACCACAGACACGTGTTTTCACTTGATAACGAAGGGGTTCCGGGAGACCTACAGGGAGTTATTGGGCCAAACTGTCCAAGGGAGGGAGCACACTAGACCGCAAGGGGCTGGCGCGCCCACCTCCTGGCCGTCGGTCCTCTAGGGAAGGAAAGGGGCGCCTATGGCAAGGAGCCGCTGCCCCCTCTTGCCATCTCCTCCACCCCCTAGGACGGAAAGGGGGCGCCTAGGGCAGGCGCTCAGGGCGGCCGCCACTACTGCAGGATGCTGCTAACGCGACACTATGATCAGAGACCCTTCGATGAAATTGTGTGCGATGCAATAATTGCAAACGGTGATTAAAAAAACCATCAAAAAAGATGCAGGTCGTTTGCGATGATAGATGCATCAAACATGTTTCAGAATTTAATTGCGTGTGCGATGAGGGGCATACGGTTTAGTTCAATGAACTATTTGTGATGAGGCAGAAGAACAAAAACGGGCAGCCAGATGAAGGCGTGTGCGATATACATCATATGGTTCACTCGGATAAATTGTTTGTGATTAGGCAGAACAACAGAAACGTTTATCCAAATGAAGGTGTGTGCGAGGGGCATACGCTTCAGAAGGATTAACTGTTTGCGATTAGGCAACACAACAGAACGGTCAGCCAGATCAAAGTTTCTGCGATTGACGACATACACTTCACACTGATGAACTGTTTGCGATTAGCCACAACAAACAGAAGCAGTTAGACAGATCAACGTGTGTGCGCTAGACGGGCACGCATTCCAATTAAAAGAAGCATGCACGATGGTTCGAGCGCGCACGGTTGTTGGAGCAAGATGTGTGCTGGGATTGCCTATTGCGGTGCACCCTATGGTGCAAACGCCACGTACGCGGTCGAGAAAGCGTTCCCACATTACGCCGTCCGAGAATAGTGCCACACTTAGAAATTATAGAACCGTTAACAAATTTTGAGCCTGCATCCCGTCACATTCCAAATTACTACCATGCTATACTTAATTGCAAACCTGTTCACACCGATCAAAACCTAAACAGTTTCCCACTTAGGAGCGTCTTAGTACTCGGCTATAAATACTACTACTCCAAGATGACTGCACATTCCTCCTCAACTCCTCATCCACAAAAACAAACAAGTCATTCATCATCGTTCCCTTGCGTCTGTCATGGCCAGCGTGAGTTCTGGGTCGAGAGATTACCACCACTGAGAGGCGAGCATGGAAGCGGAAGCATGGGAGATGTCCCGCCTCACCGCGAAAGCAGCCGACATGTCCTGCCGCGTGGTCGTAGCAGCACAGAGGTCCCGCCGCACCCGCCGAAGCAGCACGGAGGTCCTACCACACCGTCGATGCAACGGACTGGTCTGGCCACGCCGCGGAAGCAGCAGAGATGTCCCACCGCACCGCGAATGTAGCAGAGATGTCCTCCCGCGCCGCGGAGGCCTGGGAAAATGTCTCACAGGCAGGCAAGGACTCTTACAGGTGCATGAATGCGATCGTCCATAGCCAGATGGATCAGATCTCCGGCTGGGCGAGGTTGCAGGACGACATGAAAGCCTTGTTTGAACAGGCTACCGGCGTCATCCGTCAACTAAGTGAGGGAAATGCGAAGCTCCAGGCTGAGCGCGACCTGCTGAGGGCGAAGATCATCGGAAGTGTGGAGCAGCAGGAGGAGACCACTGCCTTGTTGAAGAGGACCGACGTCATCGTCAAGAAACTTATGGACGAGAATGACATGCTCTGCATCGAGCACCAAAGGCTGGTGGAGGAATCCGTGGATGCTTCCAAGCAGCGTATTAAGGACAAAAAAGAGCTCATCGCCACCTGCCGTGGAGACTAGTTCCCGTGGCCTATAGTAACGCATCAAAAAAGTAGAGATCAGCGAGCTAGATCATTGTCTACCTTCTTCTTTTGCCCTTGTGTATTTCGGGCATTGCCGCATGTGGCCTTTTTAATTATCTTCCTAAATATGTAAGACAATTATTATCCACTGGCATCGTCCTTATATTCATCAGTCTTGCTATAAGTCGCAGTCGATGCTATATAGGTCCGTCGGATCTTACATCAAGATCCATGCAAAACTTTCTTTTCAGATTTTCTTTTTTCTCTCTTAAATCTCAGTCGAGTGAGACATAGCCACGCCATGAAACAGGGGCTCGGGCGCCATTAATGGAGACGTTGGGAGGGAGGTGGGTGGCGGATAGAGGTCAAAGGGCTCTCCTCTCAATGAGCACATGCAGAGGCCTGATCGCACGCCTCCTGTACTCAAAGAGCTACCCCGCACGACACCTCATAGCCAATAAAGAAGGGGACGCATGGCGACACGTAAATGGTAAGTAGAACGCCCACGGTTTTCACTAATACTTGTGTTTCCGATTTGTAACGTGACAACACTTGTTCCAAAATGACTTTGTTGATTGTTAATGTGTGTGCCTTCGCAAATCGGACAAAAAATTTACCATAGCATGTTGGTGCCATGTCATGACACCATGTAGCGACCCGACCTCAAACGGTCAAGTCTCTGTGCTTTAGTGTCATCCCTGGATCGGTAATGCTGACACACACAGTACTCGAGGATTTATAATAGAGTAGAAATCACACACTTATTACATCGAATGTCTCCAAAGAGAACTTATTACAATAAATATGGCTTAAGGCCATCTAATACGATAACAGCGGAAGGCTTGGAAGATAAAGTGAGTCCATCAACTCCAACGACATAGCTGAGCTGCACGGCAACGACCTAACGAACCTTCCTCCTCGTCTGAAAAGTCTACAACATAATACGTTGCAGCCCGAAAACGGGTCAGCACATGGAATATGCTGGCAAAGTAACACAGTAGAGCAAGAACGGAATAATGCTATCACTACATGCATATTTGGCTGGTGGAAAGCTCTATTGTTATAGTTTTTGCGAAAAGCCAATTTTTCCCTACAACAAAGGAATATATTTTAATTTAACTATCATGGTAGTTGAAACATCATTGAGAAGGTTCCTCCAACTCAATCCCAATTAAGGTAATTATCAACCCAACAATATTAATTTAAGAGTGATGAGATACTTAAGATACTCCAAGTACTAGATACTCAAGATTGTCCATAACTGGGGACACGGCTAACCATGATTAGTTTGTACACTCTGCAGAGGTTTGCGCACCTTTTCCCACAAGACTCGATCGCCTCCATTGAATTTCTCGCACTACATGATGTTTGAGAAACGGATGACCGAGACACAGTCTTTCAGAAACATTAACTCTCTACTCCGGGCAGACCATACCAAACCTACAACCCACTACCTGCTGATCCACCTCTTTAAGAGCTTCATGTAACTTACTCAACTATGCTAGAGCCCATAATAGCTTGCCGCTGGACACGGAAGTTTCTAGCATGAATCATCTCAGTTCCCTTTGAGCCTGGGTGGCGGTCCATAGGAAGATCACACGGGTACTCCGGGATTTCCAAAAATACAGGCAACACTGGGTACTCCAGGTGCCTCAATCCACCCAGATGTGTATTTAAGTTGCCACCTTAAGTTGAACCATTAATTAACAATCTCACATCTGTCATGGATTTCACTCTCCCAAACCACGTCTATGAGCATAGCATAGCAATATAATCAACACGTAGAAGTAACTCCCAGGGGTTTGAATGTAACAGGGTAATAGGTTCTACCTCATCAACTACTTCCCAACCCACATGTTAATAACATCCTAACCATGCAATGTTTGAGGATTGGAACTAATGCATAAAAACTGGGTGATAAAGGGGTATGATCAAAGTGTTACTTGCCTTGCTGACGATCCGCGTAACCTAGAGACTCTAAATAACACGCTTCGCACTCCGGGAATTCTATCACAAACAACAATAGCATACATAAGCAATCAAGCAAAGAAGCACGGGTAAAACTCAAATAAGATCTAACCAGAAAGTTCAACTTAAGAACTCCGGTTTGCAAAAGGAATCAAATCGAACGGAGCAACGAAACTCAAACGGCGAAAGAAACAAGATCTATTTACTAATCTGGACCTAGGTCAAATTTTACAGTAGCAAAAACTTGTTCAAGTTGGTTAAGCGGAAAGAGGGTCTCGAGACGAAGATCCAGGCGCTTAAATCGCCTGATTCCGACTAACGAGCAAAAAGATAAACTAGAACAAAAATCGGATCAGAAATCGCGATCAGAAATAACCGCAGAAACATCCGATAAAAGAAAACTGACGAACAGACTAACGAATGAGTGTTCATTATCTATAACTAACGAGGGAAAACCGTTCGTTAAAACGAACATACGGACGAACGTCCGCAAAAAAGAAAAACCAGGAAAAACCGGCGAACTAAAAAATGAGTTAGGGTTTTCTTTAAAAAACAAACCGGATCGGTTTTCTTTAAAAAACCGGTGGCTACCTCGTCGGTCCAGCGAGGCACGGCGGCAGCGACGAGGCGAGGCGCGGCAGCGGGCAAGGCAGCGGCGGTGGCACGGCGCGGCAGCGGCAGCGGCAGGCGGCGGCGGCGCGGGCAAGCGGCGGCGGCGCAGCGGCTTGGGCGGCGGCTGCGGCGGCTTGGGCTGCGGCTGCGGCGGCTTGGGCTGCGGGGCAAGGCGGGGCGGTGGTGGTGGTGGCGGCAGGGGGGAGTATATAAGGAGGGGGTGTGTGCCTTGGGGAGGGGGCAAAGGCGGCGGGGATGGAGTCCGGCTCGGACTCCTCCGAGTCGGGGCGGCGGTGGCGCGGCCGGTCTCCTGGGAGGAGACGACGCGCAGGAGAGGCGGGCCGGCGGCTGGGCTTCGGTCCAGTTAGAATAAAACAAACATTTGATTTTAAATATTTTTCCTCCAATATTTCAATTATTTTGGAGAAGTCATATTATCTCCTCTCATATATTTTTATTATGAAATATTTTCGGAGAGAAAAATAATTAAAACCAAAATCCTCGTTTCAAAATTTGATAAAATCAAATTTGAAAACCGGGGAAATCCCCAACTCTCTCCGAGGGTCCTTGAGTTGCTTAGGATTTCGAGGATCGCTAGATGAAATGCAATAAAATATGATATGCAAGAATGATCTATGTATAACATTCCAAATTGAAAATTTGGGATGTTATAAACCTACCCCCCTTAAGATGAATCTCGCCCTCGAGATTCGGGTTGGCTAGAGAATAGGTGTGGGTGGTCTTTGCGAAGATCATCCTCTCGTTCCCAGGTGGCTTCATCCTTGGTATGATGGCTCCATTGAACTTTGCAAAACTTAATGACCTTGCTGCGGGTGACTCGATTGGCAAACTCTAAAATCTTGACTGGCTTCTCCTCATAAGTCAAGTCATTGTCCAACTGAATCGCCTCCAAGGGCACGTTATCTCTTAGCGGTATGTCGGCCATCTCAGCATGGCACTTCTTCAACTGGGAAACGTGAAACACATCACGAACTCCTGACAGTCCTTCAGGTAACTCCAACTTGTAGGCAACTTCTCCCATCCGTTCCAAAACACGATGCGGTCCTACAAATCTCAGGGCTAACTTCCCCTTAACTCCAAAATGTTTTACTCCTCGCAAAGGTGATACTTGCAGATATGCTCTATCTCCAATTTCATAGGTTACCTCCTTGCGATTCGAATCTGCATAACTCTTCTGTCTGGACTGAGCTATCTTCAGTCTATCCCGAATCAGTTTAACCTTCTCCTCAGACTCTTTGATCAAGTCTGGTCCAAACAACTGTCGTTCTCCAACTTCATCCCACATCAACGGTGTTCTGCACCTTCGGTCCACTACAAGAAATATGTCAACTTATGACCTTCTGTTAGTGACCCTCGAAGAATTGGTCATAAATTTATGACCATTTTAGACCAATTGGTCAAAAGCTGTTCAGGGGGCTTCAAACCCTAAACCATTGCGACCATTTTGGTCAGAAAGGTCGTAATTTCCTTACATGAAATGGTCACAAAGCAAACAGTGCTAGTCCGCTGCCTTATTTCTAGTTGTTAATGACTAATATAGATGGTCATAACCTTGTAGATTGTGGTGGGTTGTGATGACTAGGCGCCATCTCATCAGTTTTGCCTATGTGTCATGTCCATGTGGCAGTTTTTGCCCTAGGTTGTGAAGCAACCTATATTTCTATCATTCCCAAAATTCCCAAAAAAATCTCATAAATTCTTTGGGTCATATCTTCATCAAATATGTAAAAAATCCTTCCTTGCCTAGTTCAAAACTAATTCAACAATATTCATTTTCCTATTATGTTCACAACAACACTTTATGAAGGAAGTACTATTTATATATTCTTGATTGCCCTACGAATTTTTGGGCACTCTTTCCTATCCAAATCATTACCGCATGACAAAATTCAGCTCCATTTGCCTAGCAAATCTTCCTCGGAAAATTTCCAAAGTTTTTGTCCACCTAGAAGCATTGTGAAGGAAGTACCTTTTTTATATCTCGAAATGACATGAAATTTATACAGTTTCTTCATATGCCCAAATTATCACCCTCCTCCAAATTACAGCTCAGTCAAATCATCTATGTGAGCCCAGGTTCAATTTATATTTTATGGCCAAATTGGCACGTTGCAAAGCAAGTGTTATATGGACCCCTCCTATTACCCTCAAACTTTTCACGCACTCTTCCATACCCAAATCATTGCCACATGATAATATTCAGATCAATTTTCCTAGTAAATCTTTCTCGGGAAATTTCCAAAGTTTCTACCTCGAGAGAAGCTTTGTGAAGTAAGTACTAGCTAGGCTTACCCAAATGATCTGAAAATTGACCAGCGCATGACCATACCTAAGTAACTTACCTACACCAATTTTGAGCTCATTTCATTCATCCAATCTCTCTCACTAGTTTTCCCAAGTTTCTGTCCATAGAAGAGCATTGTGAAGGAAGTACTACTTTGGCATGTCCAAATGGTATCAATTTTCTACAATGCTTTCCTATGCCCAAATAACCATCCTCCACAAAATTTCAGCTCAATCCATTCATTATTTTGAGCCCAGCTTCAACATTCATATTTTTGTCCAGCGTGGTACTTTGCAAAGCAAGTACCACCTAGGATCCTCCTTTTGAGCTAAAAATTTGTGAAGACATTCTCCTTAGTAGATGATCATCCTCAGCCAAAACTCACGCCCATTGGCCATGTGCATTTCCCGTACCGCTAATCAAACACTTGGCTGCTAATTCATGTTTGAGCATCGATCGGTCTTCTCGTGAGAATCTTATGTTGTAATTTTCTTCCTAGCACCAACCTGGGGAGTGCCCAACCCACTAGACATGCCTAAGCCGCCCAGAACACATGGCAACATTACGGTCACGCGGTGACCACGCGACGGGCATGCGAGTTTACGCGCTCTAGAGTTGAGGCCCTCGGCCACCGCCCAAACCTCGACGTATCACCACCAAACCATATATTTATGATTAAATAGGTCCTTATGTAACTAGAAATGATTTTTGTAAAAAATAAATAGCAAACTATGAGGCAGCTGCAGTTCAAATTTGACCCGCTTCCAGCTGAATCGGCGGAAATTTGTCTTTTTCACGAGAGGTGGATCAAAATTTTTTACACCCAACCATTTTGTCAATTGTGCATTAAATATGTCCTAGTATTTTATAAAAATGATTCGGTCCAATTTTGCAACAATTATTTTGTAGTTCCTTCACAGAAAAAGCTCCTTTCGGGCACTCGAAAAATGGAAAATGGTTTTTTCGTCCAACGAAAATGAAAACTTCCTTAGGCAACATTGTTTGCCATTCCAATATGCACCCTTGTGCACAATATGAGATCATTTGAACAAACTATGCCATGAATGTGGCCGTAAGATTGATCATTTGGCTTGAAAGCCATTGATCTCCACACATGATAGCTCGTTTTTGAGAACACTTTTTTTTATAATAATTGCCATATTACAAGTTTGTTATTTTTCCTAGGAACTTGGCCACATATGATGACACAATGCGAAGGTTTCCCAATTTTTTGATTTTTTTTGAATTTTTTATGCCCGTTTCAAAATGCGGTCAAAACGGCGGGAATGACCGTTCCTAGCTAGTGGTTGAATCTTGGAAATTTTTTGGTGTTTCTCTGATTAAATAGATACTTATGTACCTAGAAATGATTTTTGGAAAAAATAAATAGCAAACTATGAGGCAGCTGCAGTTCAAATTTGACCCGCTTCCACATGAATCGGCGGAAATTTGTCTTTTTCACGAGAGGTGGATCAAAACTTTTTATACCCAACCATTTTGTCAATTGTGCATTAAATATGGCCTAGTATTTTAGAAAAATGATTTGGTCCAATTTTGCAACAATTATTTTGGAGGTCCTTCACAAAAAAACCTCCTTTCGGGCACTCGAAAAATGGAAAATGGTTTTTTCGTCCAAAGAAAATGAAAACTTCCTTAGGCAACATTGTTTGCCATTCCAATATGCACCCTTGTGCACAATATGAGATCATTTGAACAAACTATGCCATGAATGTGGCCATAAGATTGATCATTTGGCTTGAAAGCCATTGATCTCCACACGTGATAGCTCATTTCTGAGAACACTTTTTTAAAATAATTGCCGTATTACAAGTTTGTTATTTTTCCTAGGAACTTGGCCACATATGATGACACAATGCGAAGGTTTCCCAATTTTTTGATTTTTTTTGAATTTTTTATGCCCGTTTCAAAATGCGGTCAAAAGGGCGGGAATGACCGTTCCTAGCTAGTGGTTGAATCTTGGAAATTTTTTGGTGTTTCTCTGATTAAATAGATACTTATGTACCTAGAAATGATTTTTGGAAAAAAATAAATAGCAAACTATGAGGCAGCTGTAGTTCAAATTTGACCCGCTTCTAGCTGAATCGGCAGAAATTTGTCTTTTTCACCAGAGGTGGATCAAAGCTTGTGACACCCAACTATTTGGTCAATTGTGCATTAAATATGGCCTAGTATTTTATAAAATTCATTTGGTCCAAAGTTGCAACAATTATTTGGTAGGTCCTTCACAAAAAATCTCATTTTGGGCACTCTGGAAATGGAAAATGATTTTTTCGTCCAAAATAAATGAAAACTTCCTTATGAAACATTGTTTGCCATTCCAATATGCACCCTTGTGCACAATATGAGATCATTTGAACAAACTATGCCATGAATGTGGCCATAAGATTGATCATTTGTCTTGAAAGCCATTGATCTCCACACGTGATAGCTCGTTTCCAAGAACACTTTTTTAAAATAATTATCGTATTACAAGTTTGTTATTTTTCCTGGGAACTTGGCCACATATAATGACACAATGCGAAGGTTTCCCAATTTTTTGATTTTTTTTGAATTTTTATGCCCGTTTCAAAATGCGGTCAAAACGGCGGGAATGACCGTTCCTAGCTAGAGGTTGAATCTTGGAATTTTTTGGGTGTTTCTCTGATTAAATAGATGCTTATGTACCTATAAATGATTTTTGGAAAAAATAAAGAGCAAACTATAAGGCAGCTACAGTTCAAATTTAACCCGCTTCGAGCTGAATCGGCGAAAATTTGTCTTTTTCACGAGAGGAGGATCAAAACTTTTTACACCCAACCATTTGGTCAATTGTGCATTAAATATGTCCTAGTATTTTAGAAAATTGATTTGGTACAATTTTGCAACAATTATTTGGTAGGTTCTTCACAAAACAACCCCCTTTTGGACACTCAAAAAATGGAAAATAGTTTTTTCGTCCAAAGAAAATGAAAACTTCCTTATGAAATATTGTTTGCCATTCCAATATGCACCCTTGTGCACAATATGAGATCATTTGAACAAACTATGCCATGAATGTGGCCATAAGATTGATCATTTGTCTTGAAAGCCATTGATCTCCACACGTGATAGCTCGTTTCTGAGAACACTTTTTTAAAATAATTGTCGTATTACAAGTTTGTTATTTTTCCTGGGAACTTGGCCACATATAATGACACAATGCGAAGGTTTCCCAATTTTTTGATTTTTTTTGAATTTTTTATGCCCGTTTCAAAATGCGGTCAAAACGACGGGAATGACCGTTCCTAGCTAGAGGTTGAATCTTGAAATTTTTTTGGTATTTCTCTGATTAAATAGATACTTATGTACCTAGAAATGATTTTTGGAAAAAATAAAGAGCAAACTATAAGGCAGCTACAGTTCAAATTTGACACGTTTCCAACTAAATCGGTGGAAATTTGTCTTTTTCACCAGAGCTGGATAAAAACTTTTGGAACCTAACCATTTGGTCAATTGTGCATTAAATATGTCCTAGTATTTTAGAAAATTGATTTGGTACAATTTTGCAACAAATATATTATAGGTCCTTCACAAAAAAACTCATTTTGGGCACTCGATAAATGGAAAATCAATTTTTCATGCAAAGGAAATAAAAACTCCCTTTGTCAATATTGTTTTCAAATCCAAGATGTAAACTTGTGCAAAATATGATATTATTTGAACAAATATTTGATAGGACTTTCACAAAAAAACTCATTTTGAGCATTGAAAAATGAAATGAAATATTTTATCTTGAATCGATCACGACCAATTTATATGGTCAAAGGTCATCAAATGGTTTGCTGCGTTCTGATTGGACCATGAGCATATCACGCGGATCACGCATCAACCACCATCGGATGCTTCCGGATCCAACGGCCCAAACCCACCTGAGCCGAAACCCTAGGTCTGTCCTCATGGACATTTTCCCCCCCCCCCCCCCCCCCCCCCCCCCCCCCCCCCCCCCCCCCCCCCCCCCCCCCCCCCCCCCCCCTTTCTTTCTCTCCTCGCGCTGCCAATTCCCCTCGCTCTCTTCTCCTTCCTCGCTCTCGCGGCATCCCATCGATCCACGGCCAGATCCACCGCCCACCCCAACCCACTACGATCCATCCCCCCTCGTCTCCGCCACCCAGTTGCGCCGTGGCCGCCGTCTGCGGCCCCTCCTCGTCCTCCGCGTAGCCGCCGTTTGCGGCCCCTCATCCCCTCCTCTCTCTCCCGCTCGACTCACTTGCCGTCGCTCCCTCCCACGCTCGATCCCGGCGAGGACGTAGCAGTCGATCCCGACGAGGACGGCGGCGGCGAGGTCGGCGCCCTCGTCGAGCGGCACGCGGCGCTGGCGGCGGGGTCTGGCCAGCGACGCCGAGTTCTGCTGCGGCGTGACGCCGACGCGGTCCGTCATGACCGCCTGCAGTTTCCACACGCCCAACGACAGCTGCATGGTCACCGTGCCCAGGTCCACGCTCTGTTCCCACTGCTTTTTTTCTCTCTCTTGGCCGCTGCCGCCGCGTAGAATTTGATGCTTCCATGGTCGTTCCCTCGATTTGATCAGGAGTGCCCTGCCCGGACGGCGGCCGGTGGTGCGAAGGTCGCCTGGAGCCGGAGCCAGCACCAGCACCATGCCTTCCCAAAGCTCGAGTGGATGCACTTATTGCTGCTTGATCTGTAAGTGTGCTACAAGGAAACTGCTGGTGCTTCGTTGCCATGATGAATGATCCTTGGGTGTGTGTTATCTAGTAGGAATACAATGTGAAGTCACGGATTAGCAGTAGAAATTGCTTTATTTTCATATTTCCATCAGTGTTGTTCTTGTGGACAGAACATTCAGAACTAGACCCTTCCCATGGATATGCATAAGTTTCAGTGTATACTAAACGCTACTACTCTTGTGATAGATATTCATTTCAGGCTGATGCACATCGTTGAGTCAATGTTTCATACTGAAAGTTCACAGTGGGTTCCTGCTTATGACTGTGTCATTGAGGCCTTACATAGTGAAAGTTCACATGACTAACTCATATGCATGATACTTTTTTTTATAGAAAGGCAATGGTCTGTAGTGAACTGAAGATAGGAAAAATGATATGTAAATGCACTTTGATCTGCTCAGTAGGAGCAAGATGGAGTCGCTGGAGCAGAGCAGTGGAGTCTGCATTTTGTTCTTCTGTCAGACAGACATCCACATGTTGTACCGATTCTTAGTTCATAGATAGGAATGTATAAATGGTTGCCGATCTCTCCATGCATGGAACAGTAGCTTTTTATGTAGGATCCTTTCCGTATAGATGAGTCACAACATTGATTTCTTGATCCATTTGGAAACTAAAATAAAGTACAGAGAGGACAAACTTGTTGGTAGAACTTCATCATATTCAGCAGACGGAGTCCACGGGTGTAGCATTTTGTCTAGTACACCCAACACCACCTGAGGATCCAATTCACTGTTAGAAAGTTAGAAATTGATATTACAGGTTCCTTATAGTGCAAACCAAAGCTGCTACTCCAACAACCATCAAATGAAACCATGTTTTTTAAAATTAAAGGGTCTGATTGATATTGGTCCTTCTTTTGACAGATATAATATGTATGCTGACTTGTTATTTTCTTCTCTAGCAAGCACTACGGCGTCAACTTTGTGGTGGCCGACGCGACGGCCATCGAGCACGACTTCTTCGCCAAGAACAACCTCAGCGTGGACATCACGCTGTAGTACATCATGATGGAGCTTGGCTAGATGTACACATATTTTTTTACAACCTCTGCGTGCATATTTTTTTTACAATGCACCAAAGTTTCTTGTTTCTGTTGTGAAAGTAATGTAAATGGTGTTACACAGTTCTCAATAAAAATGCAAATAACTTGTGAATTTGTCTTCATGTTGTATTGAAAGTGCGTTATATCGACTAGAGGGGGGGTGAATAGGCGATTTTTATGAAAGTCTTCAAAACGTGAGAGTTGTGAACACAAACAGTGAAGATCATGCCTATTACTATGCAGCAGAAGTTAGATTACACTATGCCAGGCATGGTCATATATTCAATAGAGTGAAAGCGCAATGACAAACAGCTTCAGTGTAATAAGGATCAGGTAGGAACAAGTTATGAAGCCGAGCAGATCATACATTCATGTTGTGAAGACAAAAGATAAAGCAAGCATGCAATGGCTTCACAATGAATAACTGTAAGTGAAAGGAAATGAAGATGAAACCAGTGACACGTTGAAGACAATGATTTGTTGGACCAGTTCCAGTTGCTGTGACAACTGTACGTCTGGTTGGAGCGGCTAGGTATTTAAACCAAAGGACACACAGTCCCGGACACCCAGTTAAGGACACTTAGTCCAAGACACCCAGTCCTCACTGTTTTCTCCTTGAGCTAAGGTCACACAGACCTCGCCCAATCACTCAGGTAAGTCTTCAAGGTAGACTCCCAAACCTTCACAGACTTTGTTCACTGGCAATCCACAATTTCTCTTGGATGCTCAGAACGCGACGCCTAACCGTCTGGAGGATGCACAGTCCTCAAGTGTAATAAGTCCTCAAATCACACAGACACGAAGACTTAAGTGATGCCCAATTTACTCTGGCTCTGGGTGGTTAGGGCTTTTCTCCTCACTGGGAATTTTTCTTTCAAAGGCTTCGAGGTGGGTTGCTCTCAAACGACAAAAGCCGTGCACTGAAATCTGAGCAGCCAACCGTTTATGGTTGTGGGGGTGGACTATTTATAGCCACTTGGCAACCCGACCTGATCTGTCCAAAATGACCCTGGGTCACTAAGGAACTGACACGTGTACCAACGGCTGAATTTTGAACTCACACGGCAACTTTACTTGGGCTACAAGTAAAGCTGACTTGTCTGGCTCTGGACAAGATTTTCTCTCAAAGTCTTCGCTCGAAGACATAGGATTTGAATTAGGCATCACTACAGTCATTCTGACTGGTTCTTTTGGACCCCACTTAACAGTATGGTGATTCCTATGACACTACATGAATGAAATAAAACTACGAAGGATCTAAGTCTTCGAGTTCCATAAGCTTCATAGGGAGTCTTCTCATGTCATTGTCTTCAATGTCTTCGTACATTTTTAGGGGTCATCTCTGGTAATAAAACCGAATCAATGAGGGACTTCTACCTGTGTTTTCCTGCAATTCTCACAAACACGTTAGTCCCTCAACTAGGTTTGTCGTCAATACTCCAAAACCAACTAGGGGTGGCACTAGATGCACTTACAATCTCCCCCTTTTTGGTGATTGATGACAAACTAGTTGAAGTTTTCAACGGGGAACATAATTTGTGAAATAGTGAAGGAATTTGTCTTCATAAGTTGCAAGGGCTCCCCCTGAAGATGTGCATATAAGTAATTTGCCTTTTGAATGCAAATGCACATGGCAGGTTGTACTTGTGGAGATCCACTTCAACTTATGATGACAATCCACTATGCATGTGAAAGTATATGAAGATAATGACATGCATAATGGAAAATGGACGTCTGCAGTAAGAGATGAGTGCGGAATTTATCGTCGCACATGCGGAATTTATCTTCGCATAACGGAGTGACAAGCAGGTAGCAGACGGCCATCAAGGCTAAGTGTTACAACTCAAAGAAGCAAATGTAGCAAAAACGGGAGTTGTAAGCATGAAGCAAAATGTAGCAAAATATAGTGGCACCCGCCCAAAGTGACCCGCTTGAAGACTATAAACATCATGCTTCTCCCCCTTTTGTCAGTGATGACCAAAAAGGTTTGAAGACATAGAGTTCCCTACGCGTTCCCAGGCGCAGCAGGGTCGGTGGAGTTGTTTGGTGGCGGTGCAGATGAGCTTGGTGTAGATTCGACGTGTGTTGAAGCAGGTGGAGATGATGTCGCGTCGTCGTCTTCTTCAATAATCCGGGCAGACACGGTGGCAGCAGAAGAAGAGAATTCTGACTCTTCAAGTGATGGTGTGCTTCACATCACAGCTCTTCTTGGAGGTGTGGAGTCAAATTGGAATCTCTCTCTGAAGCCATCCTCTTGCAGTTCAGCTTCATTGCTCATCATGGTGAGGCCTTTCCAAGTGCGGCGACAGGTCTCGTGTGCGACAAATGCATTCTTGGTTGCCAGATTTCTGATGCGATTGACGTCTTGCATGATGCTTCTCATCTGCCGTTTGAGCCAGTCGTGATGCCTATCTTGCTTTTGGTGAAGAGCCACAAGAAGCTCTCGGTCATTAAGTGTTCGAACGCGCTTCTTGGGTCTCTTGGCAGCTGTGCTGTCAGTGGCTTCAGTTGATGCAGGGGCACATGTGGTGCCAGCCATTGGATACACTCGGGAGAGAGCTTCAACACCTTCAATATTTTGAGTGAAGCTCTGGCGTTCTGCATTTTGAAGACTTAATGGTTGCTTGCCAGGCTCTAGATATATTGCTTCAGCAGATGTGTCCACATCTGGCAAAAATATCCTATGGTTGCGGGCTGAGGGTTGATAGGAGATTGCAGAGTGAAGCTTGATCAGCCTCATAACCCAAGGAACATAGAACTTTAATCCAAACAGTTCTGAGGCAGACGCTGCAAAGTGACGGATGAAGAGATCCTGTGCATTGAAGCATTTGCCATGTAGAATGCAGAAGATGAGAGTCTTCATTGCACCATCAATTGTAGCATATCGAGAGTGTCCCTTTACAGGCCATAGAGTCCGCCTTATGATATGATATATTGTTCTGGGCAGGTACTCTAAGTCTTCAGCGAAGAACCTAGTTGGATAGGGTGCATTCGGAGGCAGTGGCTTCATCATTGAGAGCATCTGACTCATATCTGGCTCAGGACGCTGAAATATGCTCTCAATTGCTTCAGCATGGAGTTGGCACCCTTCTTCAAAGAATTCGCCAGGAGTGGGAAGGCCGGTAAGCTCAATTAGGTCGAAAGCATTGGCTTCATGATGGATATTGCCTGTCATCCACTCCAGAATCCATGTCTTCAGATCACTGTTATAGCCTTTGATATGCACAGTGGCATAGAACTGGAGCAGAAGCTCTTCGTTCCAGTGCTCTTCATCAGTGATAAATGGTAGCAAACCCACTTGTTTGAAGCAATCCAGTGCTTCTTCCAGACCACGCAGACCAGCAACAGCTTCAACCTCAAGGCGCTTGTGAGGAAAGATGCGGCCTTGGTTGTAAAGGATGCATGAATAATAGCTGCGCTGTTGATGGCTCCAGAACCTATCTGATACAATTCGTTCCCTTGAATAAGGGTTCTTGGAGCGGTCAAAAAACGTGTTATCTGCCCTGAAGCCGTTGATGTTGAAGGAACCAGGAGCTGATGCAGGACCTGGGAACCTTGGCAGTCGTGGGATCGGCTTCTGGACCTGGGGTCTGTACGCAATATGATAGTTGAATTGTGGTCCTGCAGCAGACTCAGGCACAGAATGTTCAGGAGCAGTAGCTTCATTGTCTTCTGAAGCTATTGTTGGGTTGGGCTCCACATTTGCTTCGGCGTTGTTTGTTGCAGCCTCAACATTTGCAGACTCAGGCACGTTCTCCTGGAGAACTGCTTCTTGTTGGTGTGGGGGAGTTGGAGCTTGTGGTATCTCTGCATGCTCTTCGGCTGATGCAGCCGGAATGTCGTCAGCAGCCTGAGCC
Organism: Triticum urartu; assembly: GCF_003073215.2. Lineage (NCBI taxonomy): Eukaryota > Viridiplantae > Streptophyta > Magnoliopsida > Poales > Poaceae > Triticum > Triticum urartu. The sequence goes on from NC_053026.1 coordinate 330,216,884, forward strand.
CTTGGCCCTTTGCAAAGCCTACGGAATTTGGGCGACGCTTGTGGAGTTGTAGTGGGCTGTGGCTCATCTTCCTCCTGTGGGCGATCTGCCCATGATGCTGCTTGTGTGATTGGCATCAAGGGACGACCAATACTGATCAGTTCGCTTGTCTCAAGCTGAGGAAGGGCTGCATCACCTTGCACATTGTGTTGGAGACCAATGTCTTCAACAACGTAGGGTTCGTCTGCTGGAATGTCTTCAGTGTTGGGTTCATGCACAGTCAACTGACGATCTGTGTCGGGATAGCGGACGCAGAGGGGTTCAACTATCAGGGGCTCTGTGGGAGCAGCCCGAGATTTCTTGGTCTTGCGCTTCTTGATGATGGGTTCAGAAGGAGAGGATTCAGAATGTTTTCTCTTCTTAGCTTCAGCCTCTGCAATCCGTGTCTTCTTGTGCTGTGAGGCGGTTGATCGACTCTTTGGCTTCGAGCCAGTCGTTGTAGTGGGGAAGACAATCGGAGCAGTTTCTGACCTTGGCGCTTCAGGTTCGGGCACAGCCGCCTTCTTTGTCTTCTTCACGGCCATCCTGGGGTCAATGCCGGGACGCCCAAGTGCCTTGCGCTTTTCTGCCTCATTGTAGGCTTGCACGCAGCGATCAGCCAAAGTCTTCATGCGTTCTCGCGAGCCTTGAGCTTCGGCACGCGTCTTCAGGAAGTTCTCTTTCAGCTCGTGCAACATGATCTTGAAGTTTTTCACTTCTTGCACACTGAGCTTGGCCACGTGCTTCTTGAACTGAGCCTTTTCATGATCAATTTTCTGCTTCAGTTCTACAATTCGCTGGGCTATTGCAAGTTCTGAAGCAATTGCACCTTGAAAGGCAACGCTGAGGCCTATGGGTAGCTGCAGATCATTGAAGCTTATGTCTGGTGTGTCAAACCATTCATCGATGAAGTTGTGGATGATGGCGACATCAAACAGAGGCAGATTGTTGAATATTTCAGCCTCCTCCTTGCTCTTGATGAGCTGCTCAAGAGCATCATCTCCAAGATCTTCATCGCTTGAGAGATCAATGGCTTCGCAGCGCAGAATGTCAGTAGCTGTGAGCTCTTTGCCTGTGTGTGGCTGAGGCTTCTTGGCTTCTTGGGGCTTGGACACTCATGATAAGCCTTCTGACTGCACACTGGCTTCAGGAGGTGCAGTTGCTAAAGGCTTCACTCTTGCGATCTTGGGAGAAGCGGCTGGCTTTGAAGCTTTTGGAGCTTTTGGCTTCTTCTGCTTTGGCTTCGGAGCAGTAGGGGCGTCATCTGACTCAGTATCTGCTGGAGGGTCATTCACAGCAGTCCCTTGGACTAGGATGCGAGTGATGAGGCCCGCAAGATTGGCATACGGCCCGATGATATTGGGATCGGCGTTGCGTGTGCCATCTGCCCTTGGTGAGGAGGGACCAGGGTTGAAGTCAAGCCCAAATTTCTTATTGTTTATCTTCGCTGACTGTTGTGCAAACTGAAAGTTGCGCTTGAAGAGATTATCATCGTGGCACCAGAGAAGTGATGACGGATGTGCCTCAGCTGGCTGTGGTCCTCTCACCATGCATGGATAGAAGCCTTGAGCAATGGCTTCGACTCTGGACCTGGGTACAAGATTTTTGTATAGTACGTCTCCCCACGGTCTTTTGATGGCGCACTTCTCCGCATATTCCTGAGTGACGAAGCGGTAGTGGAACCATTGCTCTGCCCAATATCTTCGAATCCATTGGATTCGTGTCTTGCGCTGACCATAGCTTTCTTCAGGATCAGTTTTGTACATCTCTGCCAATTCATCAGGCAGATCTTTGGACGTTTCACCACGTCGCTGTCTGCCTCCCTTCCTTGCTGCTGTTTCTGAAGCCATGAATAACTTGGAAGGCTTCAAGATGTTCAACGGCTTCAAAGGCTTCCTTTTGCAAGAACTGGCTTCAGGAGAGTTGATGTGATGCTGCAAGTACTCTGCAAATGAATGCAGACTATGAGAACCAAAGGATTCTCCCACGGACATGTACCTGTGACAGCATTAAGGTGCGAGGGAAGGGGAAGAGGTCATATGCATTCTCAGAAGATTTTGAAGATAAATCGGTTTAGAAGACATAGACCTCATTGTGCGAAGACATTCACTCACAGATAAGAAGTTGGTTCCAGATTTGTACGAACCCACAGATCAGTACAAGTGAGGAATCTAACTACCTTATGAAGCACAAGTGAATATACTAGGCATGTCATGAGATGTAGCGAGATAACTAACTGATGTGAAGAGAAACTCCTTATGGCAGAAAGTGACTGAACTATGGGATCAAAAGAGGCTGTAAAAAGAGGTTTTATTTACCACACTTGGAACTGCTAGACGAAGTGAGAGTTGAGGCCGAGCAGTTCAATCCTCCGTGCCCTAACTTGGCGATGGAAGACACCTACGGCGACGGCGGAGAGAGCGATGTCCGCTGTCGGCGTGAAAACGGCGTCGGAGAGGTTGCGGCAGTGAAGCGCTTCGTCGCCGGCGTCGTCGAGTGCTAGCGGTGGCGCTAGAGTTCGTGCGAGGGTGGAAGAAGGAGATAATGACCGCAGTGAATCATATATTTATAGGGATAGAGGCGGCACTGCGCTATTACGCAGGTACCCCTGGCGGTTCGCATTTGAGGCACGCGTGGCCAGTTAGAGGACGATTGGGATTTGTTCCATGTACCACGCACGCCTAAATTGTCGGGCGGTTGTTCCTGCTTCTCCGGATCTTATGTGGAGGAATGAGCATTAAAAACGGACTTTTATGGTTGTCACTATGTCTTCAGCTGACAAGGACACAGTGAAGACATTTGACAGTTACAACAGAATGCATATGACTTGGAGAGATAGAGTTTGAGATAGAAAGCATAGATAGGTTAGGGTCCGATCACATTCACTTAGTTCAAAAGATTCAACCAAGAAGACATAGCTATAAGTGAATGCTGTAGAGGACAGAACATCAGTACATATATATCCATATAATCAACGCAGTGAAGATAATCATGAAGACATATTGAGAATTGAACCAAACCAATTGTGAAGACATTGAGAGGTAACGCCATGAGAGAAACACTTCAAAATGGAACGTTTGGTGGTGGCGTTACCCACCGTATAGGAAGTATTAGACCCAGACATGGCGCACAATTATCGTGGCGCTCCGAAGTCAAATTCCACATTAATGTATTCACACTTAGAACGTATGTCTTCATTGTTTGAAGATATACGCTACTTCGTGTGTTGCACATCTAAGTCATCAATATGCTTAAGTGTTAGGATGTGTGCCTGATCAAAAGACATTTGAGGATTCCAAGATATTTAGCTCACACCGTAACTTGCAAAATCTCTTCTCATCCAAGGGCTTTGTGAAGATATCTGCCAATTGCTCTTCAGTGTTGATGTGTATGATATCAATGTCTTCCTTCACAACATGATCTCTGAGAAAGTGATGACGAATTTCAATGTGCTTTGTCTTCGAGTGCTGAACTGGGTTATTGGCAATCTTGATGGCGCTTTCGTTGTCGCAGTAAAGTGGCACTTGCTTCAGATGAATGCCATAATCCTTGAGTGTTTGCTTCATCCACAGAAGCTGAGCGCAGCAAGATCCAGCAGCAATGTATTCAGATTCAGCAGTGGAGAGTGATACACAGTTCTGCTTCTTTGAAGACCAACATACAAGTGATCGTCCCAGAAAGTGACATGTGCCTGATGTAGACTTGCGATCAACTTTGTCACCAGCATAATCAGCATCCGAAAATCCAACTAAATCAAACTCTGAGCCCTTTGGATACCATAATCCTAGAGTTGGGGTGTGAGCCAAATATCGAAGAATTCGCTTCACAGCTAAGTGATGCGACTCCTTTGGTGTCGCTTGAAATCGAGCACACATGCAAACACTAAGCATGATATCTGGCCTAGATGCACATAAATAAAGCAAAGACCCAATCATGGAGCGATATACCTTTTGATCGAACTCTTTACCATTGTCGTCGGGACCCAGATGATGCTTGGCTGGCATTGGTGTTGTGAAGCCTTTGCAATCTTGCATACCGAACTTCTTCAGGCACTCTTTAAGATATTTCTCTTGAGATATGAAGATGACGTTGCGTTGTTGCCATATTTGAAGACCGAGAAAGAACTTCAGCTCCCCCATCATGGACATCTGATATTGCTCTTGCATCATATATCCAAACTCTTCACTATACTTCTGATTGGTGCAACCGAAGATAATGTCATCCACATATATTTGGCACACAAACAGTTCACCATCATATGTCTTCGTGAAAAGAGTGGGATCCAGGGAACCAGGTATGAAGCCTTTGCTTTTCAGAAAGTACTTGAGTGTATCATACCAGGCCCTAGGGGCTTGTTTGAGGCCATACAGTGCCTTGTTGAGCTTGTATACCATATCAGGATGTTTTGGATTTTCAAAGCCAGGTGGTTGTGCAACATACACTTCTTCTTCAATCTTGCCATTGAGAAAGGCACTTTTCACATCCATCTGATAGAGAAGTATGTTATGATGATTTGCATAGGCCAGCAGTATGCGTATGGCTTCAAGCCTAGCCACAGGAGCAAATGTTTCATCGAAGTCAATGCCCTCCACTTGAGTATATCCTTGAGCAACGAGACGAGCTTTGTTTCTGACAACTTGACCATGCTCATCTTGCTTGTTGCGGTATATCCATTTGGTGCCTATTATGTTGTGCTTCTGTGGATCAGGACGCTTAACCAGTTCCCATACATTATTTAGCTCAAACTGTTGAAGCTCTTCTTGCATAGTTTGAATCCATTCAGGTTCCATGAAGGCTTCTTCAACTTTCTTGGGTTCTGATATTGAGACGAATGTGAAATGCCCACAGAAGTTTGTTAGCTGAGTTGCCCTTGAACGAGTGAGTGGACCAGGTGCATTGATGCTGTCCAGTATTTTGTCAATTTGTACTTCATTTGCAACACGAGGGTGTGTGGGGCGAAGACTTTGCTCTTGCTGATCTATGTGGTCAATTGAAGGTATATCGTCAGGCTGAGCATTGTCTTCATGTGGATCAGGTGCTGAGATGATAAGTTCTTCTTCAGGATGAGCTTCAGAAGGTACAATTTCTCCAGTTCCCATAAGCTTGATTGATTCATTTGCTGGAACTTCATCTAGCACATTTGGCAATTGCTCTCTTTGTGATCCATTGGTTTCATCAAATCGCACATCCACTGTTTCAACCACTTTGTAGTGGAAGAGATTGAAGACTCTGTAGGAGTGCGAATCCTTTCCATATCCAAGCATGAAGCCTTCATGTGCTTTTGGTGCAAACTTTGAGGTGTGGTGTGGGTCCTTGATCCAGCATTTTGCGCCAGATACTCTGAAATAACTGACATTTGGCTTCTTGCCAGTTAGGAGTTCATAGGATGTCTTGTTCAGAAGCTTGTGAAGATAAACACGATTGATTGTATGGCATGCAGTATCAATGGCTTCAGTCCAGAACTTTCTTGGAGTCTTGTATTCATCTAGCATTGTTCTGGCCATCTCAATGAGTGTTCTATTCTTGCGTTCGACGATGCCATTCTGCTGTGGCATGTATGGAGCTGAGAATTCATGTGTGATGCCCAAGGTATCCAGATATGTATCAAGGCCAGTGTTCTTGAATTCAGTGCCATTGTCACTTTTGATGTGCTTTATCTTGGCGCCAAAATTGTTCATAGCTCGATTTGCGAAGCGTCTGAAGACATCCTGCACTTCAGTCTTGTAAAGGATTATGTGCACCCAAGTATATCTAGAATAATCATCAACAATTACGAAGCCATAGAGGCATGCAGAAGTAGTAAAAGTTGAGTAGTGAGTGGGACCGAAAAGATCCATGTGGAGCAGTTCGAAGGGTTGAGTAGTGGTCATGATTGTCTTCGAAGGATGTTTTGCCCTTGTCATCTTCCCTGCTTCACAGGCACCGCATAAGTGATCTTTCTTAAACTTGACGCCCTCGATGCCTATGACGTGCTTTTTCTTCGCAAGGGTGTGGAGGTTCCTCATGCCAGCATGCCCAAGCCTTTGATGCCAAAGCCAGCATTCTGAAGCTTTTGCAAGAAGACATACTGCAAGTTGTGGTCCTGCTGAGAAATCTACCACATACAAATCACCTTTCCTATACCCTTCAAACACTACAGATTTGTCAGATTCCATTAGCACCAGGCAGCGATATTTGCCAAACATTACAATCATATTCAAATCGCAAAGCATTGAGACAGACATTAAGTTGAAGCCAAGGGATTCAACAAGCATGACTTTATCCATGTGTTGATCCTTTGAGATTGCAACTCTACCTAGACCCAATACCTTACTTTTACCAGTGTCAGCGAATGTAATGTGGCTCTTGTCGGATGGACGTAAAGTTGAGTCCATAAGAAGGCTTCTTCTGCCAGTCATGTGATTTGTACACCCACTGTCAATAATCCATTCTGAAGACTTTGAAGTCGCTGGTGTCGTACCCTACAGTGCAGTTAGGGGGATAGGCTTCACGAAGAGTGTTGTGAAGCATAAACATTTGACGAACCAGTGGGTTATGAAAACTTAGATCCAGATTAGGACTAATGGGGAGAATAGCATGCGATTCAGGAACGAAGTACATAATGATGCCATTTGGGCAGTTTATCTTACGCCCCACAAGATTTTTATGGTCCCCAGCAATAGCGTCAGACGATTTTGTTTTTGTGTTGGAGACCTTTCCCTGCAAAAGAGAGTTAAGCTTTCTTAACCACCCACATCTTCAAGGGTGGCTTAGAAGCTATGAGTCTAAGTGCAGCATCTGAGAATTTTGGCTTTAAAGCCTTAGCAAATAGTCTAGCAGGGGGACAATAATACTCATAGGCATAAGCAGAATAATTTTTGGTCATATGAACATGACGGTTCGATGAACCGCTCTCATATTCATATGCCTGAGTGTGGTTTCCCTGCAAAACATTTGCGTTAGTGTGACTCAGGTGAGTCCTCTGTCTGTATGAAGCCTTTGGACCGAGGTTTGTCTTCTTCAAGTGAGGTGTCATGAAGACATTCACAGGAAGATTTTCCAGACATGTTTTCGGAACCTAGATCTTCTTCATAGGCGGTCCATTCCTGCAGTTAGTACCAATGTACCTGGCAAACACTTCACCATTCTGATTCTTAAACAGTTTATAGTTTGCATCAAAGGATTCATCAATGATAATTGGGTTAGCACTAGTGAAGCCAGATAAATTGGATGGATCTGCTGAAAGCTCCTTTGCAGCAACCCATGTAGTTTTGGGGTACTGCTCAGGTTTCCAGTTAGAGCCATCTGCATTGATTTTCCTCACGAACCCAACACCCTCTTTCCTAGGGTTTCGATTCAGAATCTGCTTCTTAAGGACATCACATAATGTTTGATGCCCTTTCGGACTTTTGTACATCCCTGTTTCAAGCAATGTCTTCAACCTAGCATTCTCATCAGCAATAGCAGTGGTATCCTCAGCAGAGGGGTTAGTTGCCACATCAACAGTTGAAGATATTGGAACAGTAGTAGCAGTGGAACATTCAGCAACAGAATTAGCATTATTATGCTCAATGCATTTAAGACATGGTGGTTCAAATCCTTCCTGAGCGGGACTGATCTGTTCGGCGCGAAGTGACTCGTTTTCCTTTTGAAGATCTTCATGAGCCACCCTCAATTTCTCAAGTTCTTGCTTCCTTTGAAGATAGTCATAGGAAAGCTTTTCATGAGTTGTTGAGAGAGTATCATGACGATCTTCAAGTTCCTGATACTTAACGTGAAGGTTTTTTATGTCTTCAATTAAGGATTCAGATCGAGTCATTTCAGCACCCAACAGATCATCGCTTCTGTCTAACAGTTTTTGAATGTGTTCCATAGCTTTCTGTTGTTCAGTTGCAATTTTAGCAAGTGTTTTGTAGCTAGGTTTTGAATCACATTCAGAGTCATCGTCACTGGATGTTTCATAGTGAGTGGTGCGTGTGTTTACCTTGGCACCGCGTGCCATGAAGCAGTAGGTAGGAGTGGAGTCGTTCTTGTCATTTGCGTCGGTGTCGGTGATGCAATTATTGTCTTCAGTGTTGAAGATGGACTTGGCGACGTATGCTGTAGCCAGACTCGCAATGCCAGAATCAGACTCCTCCTCAGATTCCACCTCTGCCTCCTCAGATGCGGATTCCTCCTCTGAATCCATCTCCTTGCCTACAAACGCACGCGCCTTGCCAGATGAGCTCTTCTTGTGTGATGAAGACTTGGAAGAAGACTTTGAGTTTTTCTTCTTTTTCTTGTCGTCAGAATCATATTCCTTGCTCTTCTTCTTCCTTCTATTCTCATTGTCCCACTGTGGACACTCAGAGATGAATTGCCCAGTTTTCTTGCACTTGTGACATGTTTTATTCTTGTAGTCATGAGCAGAAGCTTCATCATTCCTTGAGCTTGATCGTGAAGATTTTCTGAAGCCTTTCTTCTTGGTGAATTTTTGAAACTTCTTCACTAGCATTGCAAGTTCTCTTCCAATGTCTTCAGGATCATCAGAACTGCAGTCAGATTCTTCTTCAGATGAGGAGACAGCTTTTGCCTTCAAGGCACGAGTTCGCCCATAGTTTGGACCGTAGATATCTCTTTTCTCAGAAAGCTGAAACTCATGTGTGTTGAGCCTCTCAAGTATGTCAGACGGATCGAGTGTCTTGAAATCAGGACGTTCTTGAATCATCAGGGCCAGAATGTCAAACGAACTATCAAGTGATCTCAGCAGCGTCTTGACGATTTCATGTTTGGTGATCTCAGTAGCGCCGAGGGCTTGAAGCTCATTTGTGATGTCAGTGAGCCGATCAAAGGTGTGCTGGACATTCTCATTGTCATTTCGTTTGAAGCGGTTGAAGAGATTGCGAAGGACACTGATTCTTTGATCTCTCTGGGTTGATATGCCTTCATTAACTTTGGAGAGCCAATCCTAGACCAGTTTGGATGTCTTCAAGGCACTCACACGGCCATACTGTCCTTTGGTGAGATGACCACAGATGATATTCTTGGCAGTAGAGTCCAGTTGAACGAACTTTTTGACATCAGTAGCAGTGACACCTTCTCCAGCCTTGGGAACGCCGTTTTCGACGACATACCATAGGTCGACGTCAATGGCTTCAAGATGCATGCGCATCTTATTCTTCCAGTAGGGATATTCAGTTCCATCGAAGACGGGACAAGCAGCGGAGACTTTGATTATCCCTGCAGTCGACATAGCTAAAACTCCAGGTGGTTAAACCAAATCACACAGAACAAGGGAGCACCTTGCTCTGATACCAATTGAAAGTGCGTTATATCGACTAGAGGGGGGGTGAATAGGCGATTTTTATGAAAGTCTTCAAAACGTGAGAGTTGTGAAGACAAACAGTGAAGATCATGCCTATTACTATGCAGCGGAAGTTAGATTACACTATGCCAGCCATGGTCATATATTCAATAGAGTGAAAGCGCAATGACAAACAGCTTCAGTGTAATAAGGATCAGGTAGGAAGAAGTTATGAAGCCGAACAGATCATACATTCATGTTGTGAAGACAAAAGATAAAGCAAGCATGCAATGGCTTCACAATGAATAACTGTAAGTGAAAGGGAAATGAAGATGAAACCAGTGACACGTTGAAGACAATGATTTGTTGGACCAGTTCCAGTTGCTGTGACAACTGTACGTCTGGTTGGAGCGGCTAGGTATTTAAACCAAAGGACACACAGTCCCGGACACCCAGTCAAGGACACTTAGTCCAAGACACCCAGTCCTCACCGTTTTCTCCTTGAGCTAAGGTCACACAGACCTCGCCCAATCACTCAGGTAAGTCTTCAAGGTAGACTCCCAAACCTTCACAGACTTTGTTCACTGGCAATCCACAATTTCTCTTGGATGCTCAGAACGCGACGCCTAACCGTCTGGAGGATGCACAGTCCTCAAGTGTAATAAGTCCTCAAATCACACAGACACGAAGACTTAAGTGATGCCCAATTTACTCTGGCTCTGGGTGGTTAGGGCTTTTCTCCTCACTGGGAATTTTTCTTTCAAAGGCTTCGAGGTGGGTTGCTCTCAAACGACAAAAGCCGTGCACTGAAATCTGAGCAGCCAACCGTTTATGGTTGTGGGGGTGGACTATTTATAGCCACTTGGCAACCCGACCTGATCTGTCCAAAATGACCCTGGGTCACTAAGGAACTGACACGTGTACCAACGGTCGAATTTTGAACTCACACGGCAACTTTACTTGGGCTACAAGTAAAGCTGACTTGTCTGGCTCTGGACAAGATTTTCTCTCAAAGTCTTCGCTCGAAGACATAGGATTTGAATTAGGCATCACTACAGTCATTCTGACTGGTTCTTTTGGACCCCACTTAACAGTACGGCGATTCCTATGACACTACATAAATGAAATAAAACTACGAAGGATCTAAGTCTTCGAGTTCCATAAGCTTCATAGGGAGTCTTCTCATGTCATTGTCTTCAATATGAATATCTTCATAAACCACCATTGTCTTCAATGTCTTCGTACATTTTTAGGGGTCATCTCTGGTAATAAAACCGAATCAATGAGGGACTTCTACCTGTGTTTTCCTGCAATTCTCACAAACACGTTAGTCCCTCAACTAGGTTTGTCGTCAATACTCCAAAACCAACTAGGGGTGGCACTAGATGCACTTACATGTATAAGTCTCGACAAAGTTAATTTGCATAATCCTCGACCTCCTCCTGCAATCTCTCTTTATCCCTTTCTTCTCTGAATTTCCCGGTGTTGTATAAGTCTGTAAGATTCAGATTTTAAGAGTACTTGCTCCCTATACTAGTTACTTCTACTACTTATTTTTAGCTGTTTAGTACTACTCTGTAGATCTGTGATCCTAGTCTAGTAGCTTGTATAATTTTGTTTAATAGTGTAACCTGAAACCATTGAGTAGTACCCTGTTCGCATATGTGTGATTATGTGTGTTCTGTAGTCTCTAGCTCTAGTACATGTGAACTATATGTTGTGGTGTAAATCATTTTCATTCTATCTTATAACATGTTTCTTCAATAGCTATTTCTGTTCAAGTCTTGTTGTCATTGATGTTAGCATTTAGTTTGTCTCAAGTAAAAAAAATACTAAAAATACAGTGAAGATAATCTGAACCTCCCTATGTAAAATTTAGTTTGTTTGTAATACTACTAGGAGATGGGTGAGGGACTGAAGATGATACTTCATGAATTTATTTGTAAGAAGTTTTTCTTGGCTGTGTACAAATCAGCACAAATATGTGAGCCTCGGTTCTGAAAACTAAAGAATTCATATATTGGTAGATAAGACTATGATTTAGGATATGCTAAACAGAAAGCTTTATAAGATGGAACTATCAATTCATCATGACTTCACTTTGTCCTTTAATTTAATTTAATTTAATATGGTTAGAACTACCATGGTTTTTTAAGTAGTTGCGCATTAAGAAACAGTATGCTGGATGTTTGGCCTTGCATCCGTCCTTCCATGAATTCATGCTTGTACATTGCTAGTTATTGATTTTTTTGCAGGTCTTCTTCTTCCTCGATCTAGTGCAGCAGCAACAATTCAAGGTCATGGTCATGGAGTAGCAGCCATATATTTTTCTTCTTATTCTTCCCTAAGATGACATGAGATGAGGTTTGTTTTCCTCAAGGTCAAGGTGCAGCAGCTCGATTTGATTTGATGTGATTGGATTCAGTTTCCTCATGCCTCTGTGTTTGCATTGCAGGCTCTGTTGGTCGGTCTTCAATTCTTCATGCTGCTGCTGCTACTGCTACATGAGGACCCTCTTCAATTCTGAATCCGTTGCGGCCGCCGCAGCTTCCACCTCTACCCGGCCGTTCGCAAGTGTAAGCTCCCCCCTCCCTCCGTCCTAGATCTCTAGGTCTGTTGCTGTCATGCGCCATGTTCTTGATGTTGCGCGACCTCATGTGGATGCCACGAACGGCGCTACTCCTGCGTGCAGATTTGATTCGCCGCATTAGTATGCAGTTGTTGTCTCGTCATGGTTGTTCAAACTGAGATGTACCCAGTTGATTCGTCATCTCGGGTCATAAATTTTTCTGCATTCCCTGTTGCTGTAGCTTGTTGGATGCATAGTTTGATCTCCCAATGGGAATTATTAGTGAATGGTGATGTCTGTGGTCACGAGAATGGTGATGTAGTAGCTGGTATGCTTGATGCGTGTATGTCCATCTCTTTACTGTTTTGCTAGAACCATAAATCCTGATGCGCATGATGATCATGGTCTGGTTTGTTAGATCTATTCTGCTGGTGCTTAAAATTTGACATGCCTGGATTCTAAAACAAATTTTAGCATTCTATGTTGTAGCCAAACACTTGCTCTGTATTTTATATTAAAACCATGGTATTGTGTACCTGCCAACTACGAGTAAATTACTGAGTTTTTAATACTTTGGTTTTTTTGATACTTTTGTTCGATTTACTTTTATTTTGTCCCTAAACATTTTGTTCTACAATGTGCAGATGCTGGCATTTCATTCAGGACAAAGAAGTTGGATGAAAGCATAGTTTTACCTCATTGAGCTAGTTCTGGGAGTAACGACTCCTTGTAGCAGAACTTGTACGTGTGCTAGTTCTGGGAGCTGATCCTATTTGTGCGTTATATGATGTAGCAGAACTGTAGGGCTTCCTGTGATAGACTTGGCTGAATACACTGGGCTAATGTGGTGTTATCTAATTGTAACTTGAATTGGCTGATCATTTTTATGTATGTTTATATGATGTAGCAGATTGCTTCCTGCTGTTATTTGAAATATTGTGTCTGTTTTCTGTATTTGCATATTGAAATATGAAAGAACATGACCTTGACAGTAGGGTCCAACAAACTAGAACATCACATTTGGGACCCACTTACCAGAATTTGACAATTGGCATGCATTATAAAAAAGAGAAACAAAGGCTACGGCCCAAAGATAAAAAGGCTATAATGTTGGGCTAGGCCCATGAAATCGACCAAAAATTGACACGAAAAAAATATATAGAAAGGCTGAATTAATGGGCTAGGCCCATGTAGAAAATCGAATTGGACCGGGCTGAATCTTGTGCCACGTCAGATTGCCACGCTGGATGCCTACGTGGCCTGGGGAGGTTGCTAGTGACCAAAACGCCACAGTAGACGTATTTTGGTCATAAACGTTTGCGACCATTCCAGAAGAAAGGTCGCTATAGTCAGTTTACGACGCCCATCTTTTGACCTTATGTTTTTGGTCACAAAAAGGTCATAAATGGAAATTTGTGACCTTTCAGTGACCAATAGTGGTGGTCATAAGTTGACATATTTCTTGTAGTGGTCGTACAGGGCTTCAAACGGTGCCATTTTCAAACTGGCTTGGTAACTATTGTTGTATGAGAATTCTGCGTAAGGCAGATTGTCATCCCAACTAGACCCATAATCTAGCTCATAGGCTCTCAACATATCCTCCAGAATCTGGTTGACTCTCTCGGTCTGTCCATCCGTCTGCGGGTGAAAGGCTGTACTGAACTCCAATCTCGTTCCCAAGGTCTGGTGTAACTGATGCCAAAACTTTGAAGTAAACTGGGTTCCTCTATCCGATACGATGGTCCTCGGCACTCCATGCAGACATATGATCCTGGTCATATATATCTTGGACAATTTTGCACTGGTATAAGTTGTTTTCACTGGAATAAAGTGGGCCACTTTGGTCAAACGGTCAAATACTACCCATATAGAATCATACCCTGATTTGGTCCTGGGTAATCCGGTGATAAAATCTATGCCAAGTTTATCCCACTTCCATTCGGGTATCGGGATAGGCTAGAAAAATCCTACTGGCTTTTGATGCTCTGCCTTCACTCTCTGACATACATCACATACGGCCACATACTCGGCGATATCCTTCTTCATCCCTGTCCACCAGAAACGTTCCTTCAAATCCAAATACATCTTGGTGTTTCCGGGGTGTATCGAGTATGGTGAGTCATGAGCCTCCTGAAGTATTAACTTCCCGATATCAGTGTTATTGGGCACGTAAACACGGTCCTCAAACCATAAGGTGTCGTGTTCATCCTCGCGAAAACCGTTGGCCTTTCCTTCGCTCATTTTCTCCTTTATCTCGGAAATCTCTTTGTCATCCGTCTGAGCTTCTCGAATTTTCCCCAACAATGTAGACTGTACCTCCATTGTTGCGACAAAACCTCTAGGAACAATCTCCAATCGAAGTTCCCGGAGATCCTCTGCTAACTCCTTCGGCAATCCCGTGCTCTCCAGGGTATTAGCGTAACTCTTCCAGCTCAAAGCGTCTGCTATGACATTGGCCTTTCCTGGATGATGGTGCAGCTTCATGTCATAATCCTTTATAAGCTCCAACCATCTTCTCTGCCTAAGGTTCAGTTCCTTCTGGGTGAAAATGTACTTCAAACTCTTATGATCCATGTACACATCACAATGGTTTCCAATAAGGTAATGTCTCCAAGTTTTCAACGCATGCACTACGGCTGCTAGCTCCAAATCATGCATGGCATAATTTAACTCGTGTGGTTTTAGTTGTCGCGAGGCATACGAAACAACTCTTCCGTCCTGCATGAGCACACTTCCAAGTCCTAAGCGAGAGGCATCTCAATACACTTGGAAATCCTTATGTATATCTGGCAATGTCAACACTGGGGCTATAGTCAAACGTTTCTTCAGCTCCAGGAAACTTGCCTCACAATCTTCCGTCCATTTAAACTTGGTATCCTTCTTCAATAACTCCGTCATTGGCTTCGCGATCTTGTAAAAATTCTCAATGAATCTCCGATAGTATCCTGCGAGTCCAAGAAAACTGCGGATCTCGCTAACTGAAGTGGGTGCCAACCATTCAGTGACTGACTGAACCTTGGTGGGGTCTACTGCTATACCTTCTCCTGATATAACATATCCCAGGAATCCGACTTCCTTCAACCAAAACTCGCACTTGCTGAACTTGGCATACAACTGATGTTCCCTGAGTTTCTTGAGAACTAAATGCAAATGCTCCTTGTGTTCCTCTTCATTCTTCGAATATACCATTATATCATCAATGAACACCACAACAAACTTATCTAGATATTCCATGAATACTTTGTTCATCATGCTCATGAAATAGGCAAGGGCGTTAGTCAGTCCAAATGACATGACCGTATATTCGTATAGCCCGTACCGTGTGGTGAAGGTTGTTTTTGGTATATCCTTCTCTCGTATCTTCAATTGATGATATCCTGATCGCAGATCGATCTTCGAAAACACCTTAGCTCCTTGCAGCTGGTCAAACAGATCATTGATCATCGACAATGGGTACTTGTTCTTAATCGTCACTTCATTCAAGGCTCGATAATCAACAACCATTCTTAGGGATTTATCCTTCTTCTCAACCAAAAGCACTGGGGCTCCCCATGGTGATGAACTCCGTCGAATGTAACCTTTTCTCCAGTAACTCCTTGATCTGTTTCTTAATCTCATCCAGATCATTCGCGGGCATCCTATAGGGTCTCTTGGATATTGGCCCTATGCCTGGCAATAGCTCTATCAAAAACTCAATATCTCAGTCCGGTGGCATGCCTGGTAACTCCTCCGGGAAAACATCCGGGTAATCCTTTTCTACAGGCACTTCTTCCTGCACAACTCCCGTGAGGGTATTTACTTGGCTACTTCTTGGCGCATGCCTAGATACATACTTGATCCTTTTTCCCTCCGGGGTGGTGAGACAAATTGACTTACTAACACAGTCAATGCTTCCTCTGTACTTTGACATCCAGTCCATTCCTAATATCACATCCAATCCTTGTGACTCCAAGATAATTAGGTCGAACGAAAAAACATGGTTGCCAATGGTTAAGGGTATCTGGTCACACCATCGACTAGCCATATACTCTGCTCCAGGTGAACTTACTAACAGAGGGGTCCTAAGGGTTTGGGTCGGTAGTTTAAACTTATCCACGAATTCCCTTCATATGTATGAATGCGATGCACCAGTATCAAAAAGAACAAGAGCGGTAAATGACTTAACCAAAAACTTACCTATAACCGCGTCTGGCTGCTCTTCAACCTCCTCCATGTTAACGTGGTTCACTTGTCCTTTAGTGAATGGATTGGGCTTCTTCCCAGCACTCCCATTTTTGTTTCCATTCTTCCCTTCAGGGCACTCCGTGGCATAGTGTCCAGTCTTCCCGCGCTTGAAACAAGTAACGTGGCTTAGGTCTCTCTTGGTGGGTGTGGTTGGATTGGGGCGGTTCTGATTGTTGCTTACTCCATTCCCATTCCCATTCCTAGGGCCAGTATGCTTATTGTTACTTCCTCCATTATGGGTGTGGCCTCCATGGTTATGAACAAGTCCTCCCGAGTTCGGGGTTAGGCGACGCTTCTGCTGAGCTCCTGAGTTATACCTCCCTTGTCCATACTTCCTCATACGGCTCTCAATCTGCTGCCGCTTCCCTTCAATCATAAGAGCCTTATCTACCAACTCCTAGTAGTTGGTGAATGTTTCCACCATCAACTGCATACTCATCTCATCATTCAGCCCTTCCATAAACTTCTCCTGCTTTGCGGCATCTGTGGCCACATCACCAGGGGCATAGCGAGATAACTTGCTAAACTCATCCACGTACTGAGCCACAGTACGGTTCCCCTGGCGTAAGTTGCGAAACTCACGCTTCTTCAAATTCATGGCTCCAGCTGAGACATGGGCTGTACGGAAGGCTTGCTGAAATTGGTCCCATGTCACCGTGGCTATAGGGTAGGTGACGGTGTAATTCTCCCACCATGATGCTGCTGGTCCATCCAACTGATGTGCGGCAAAATGCACCTTCTCAGCATCAGTACATTCTGCAGTGCTTAACTCCCTTCCAATCCTGCGGAGCCAATCATCTGCTACTATAGGCTCGGTGCTACTGGAAAACACCGGCGGCTGCAACCTCAGAAAACAGGCTAAGTTGTCAACAGGTGGTGGTGGTGGTGGTGGATTGTTGTTGTTGTTGTTGCCTTGGTTCTGAACTAACAATTGCATCAGGGTATTCTGTTGCTGGATCAACTGAGTGAGCTCCGGTGGGAAAACAAATCCGGGGTCACGTTTCCGAGGCATCTGATGGGTTTAGAGGGGAGAGATTAGAATAGAATGAGGTATAATGAGAAAGCACTACCCATATGCACATGAGACAAACACAATCATTTCACTCAATCAATCAAGCAAGGCATACAATCAGTCTAACTATCGCAAAAGTGCTCGGACTACTCTATTTACATGGTGGAATACTACTACTGATGTGGTGGTCTACTAAAAATATTCCTCGGTTGTAGACTCCATGATATCTGCTCCAGCTTCGTCTTCAAAGTCATCATCGCTAAGGTCAGAGTCGGTGTCGTCGATGATGATGTAGTCTTCCGGGCGAATCTCCTTGGGTTCTTTGTCTTCTTCTACTGGTGTGGGGTCTCCCATGAATACTCCTAGCTTCCTTTCCAGATCGTCATTCTTCTCCACTAGTACGATGATTTCCTCCTCATAATCTTCACGTGTAGCCTTGAGTTCTTCCTCCAGTTCCGCGATCCTAGTCATTGCCTTCTTCAGATCTATCATGCCTGCACACATCTGATTCTCCTGGCGTCGAATGTGCTGGTTTAGTTCCTGGATGAAAGCTGCAATTGATCTATCCTTCCTGGTGCTGATCATCTCCCATTGCTCATCTCGGCGCCCACAGATCTGGTAGATAGTATCCTTAAGCTCCTTTGGGTAAACTTCTCCAATGCGTCCCATGGTGATGTGAGCTGCCATACTCTTTCCTAAACTCCAGGTTGGTGCATCGAACGAAAACTCTATGGGTTTAGTGACTGGCATGAAGGTTCTTCCTGGAACTTGAACTTGAATCATCCATCACTCCTCTTCTAGTAAAGTGGCGTTGTAGCTCCCGGTGAAGCTTGGTATTCCTATGTTCAGGTACCTAGTGACTTCCTTCAAGTGTCGTCCAAAAGGTGCTTCTTCATCCGGTTGTGCAAACTTGTTCCTTGCGTCCGCCATCCTAAAGAGTAGAAAATGGAGAGGAGTCAGAAATGAGAAGAGAATAGTGATCTATGGATTTTAACTTAGTGGTCGTGTCCTACACTCAGCATGTGCTATGATACCATCTTGTAGCGACCTGGCCTCAAACGGTCAAGTCTCTGTGCTTCAGTGTCATCCCTGGATCAGTAATGCTGACACACACGATACTCGAGGATTTATAACAGAGTAGCAATCACACACTTATTACATCGAATGTCTCCAAAGAGAACTTATTACAATAAATATGGCTTAAGGCCATCTAATACGATAATAGTGGAAGGCTTGGAAGATAAAGTGAGTCCATCAACTCCAACGGCATAGCTGAGCTGCACGGCAACGACCTAACGAACCTTACTCCTTGTGTGAAAAGTCTGCAACATAATACGTTGCAGCCCGAAAACGGGTCAGCACATGGAATATGCTGGCAAAGTAACACAGTAGAGTAAGAATAGAATAATGCTATCACTACATGCATATTTGGCTGGTGGAAAGCTCTATGGTTATAGTTTTTGCGAAAAGCCAATTTTTCCCTACAACAAAGGAATATATTTTAATTTATCTATCATGGTAGTAGAAACATCATTGAGAAGGTTCCTCCAACTAAATCCCAATTAAGGTAATTATCAACCCAACAATACTAATTTAAGAGTGATGAGATACTTAAGATACTCCAAGTACTAGATACTCAAGATTGTCCATAACCGGGGACACGGCTAACCATGATTAGTTTGTACACTCTGCAGAGGTTTGCGCACTTTTCCCCACAAGACTCGATCGCCTCCGTTGAATTTCTCGCACTACATGATGTTTGAGAAACGGATGACCGAGACACAGTCTTTCAGAAACATTAACTCTCTACTCCGGGTAGACCATACCAAACCTACAACCCACTACCTGCTGATCCACCTATTTAAGAGCTTCACGTAACTTACTCAACTGTGCTAGAGCCCATAATAGCTTGTCGCTGCACACGAAAGTTTCTAGCATGAATCATCTTAGTTCCCTTTGAGCCTGGGTGGCGGTCCATAGGAAGATCACATGGGTACTGTCATGGAATTATCACGGCAGATGTCCTTAGTGTCAGGACTTAGTCGCGAGGCCAACGCATCTATGTGGTAGCTTGAGAGGGGTTGAGCGGGACGAGAGACACGATGTTTTACCCAGGTTCGGCCCCTCACGGTGGAGGTAAAAGCCTACATCCTGCTTCATTGATATTGATGATGATGATCATGGTTACAAGAGTGCTCTATCTCGAGAGCTATTGTCTAAACCTAACTTGTCCAACTTGTGGAACTTGTGAATCTTGTCCCCTTTGGGGAGCCCTGCCCCTCCTTATATATGTTGGAGGGGCGGGTTACATGTAGAGTCCTATTAGGATTAGGACTAGTCTATCTCTAATACAAACGGGATACAAGTCCAGGTCTTAGCTCCTTGTAAGATAATGTTCCTCATGCCTTTCCTCTTAAACTGGCCCACTATTAAGCGTGAACCGGCCTTCTGGGCCTTGGGCCTTGTCATCCGTCTGTCCCGCACGCCAGATCACCAGTGAGTCATAATGACCAGGTGTGTTGCTTGTAAACTGCCAGGTCAGGGCGAGTCGCCAGTAACTCGCCAAGTGTCAGTGGGGTCTTCAGATAAACCGCCAAGTCCTGGCCGGGTTAACTTCCGGACGGTTTACACCGCGAGGTATATCCCTGACATTATCCCCCAAGTTTAGCTTGGATTTATTCATGGTAAACTTATACTGCAAAATAAACACAAGAACAAATTTGACAGGTTATGCTCCGGGTTAAGAATTTTTGTAAACCGGTACCTGGTCATCCTTAAGTCCTTGTTATTTCCTCCTTCTGGGAAATCCGGGTCAACATACCAGCTTCATAATCAATTTGCCGACATTGGTTTGTCACCGAGAAATATTGTGAAGAATAACTCCTTTGGCTCAGCTCCCAAAGCGCCTGTTTAAGAAATATGGGTCTGAAAATACTTATCTGATATTCAGCCGGTTTGAAGATGTAAAGCTTGCTGGTTTAATATTACCAAAATGGCCGGTTTATAAATATTGATGGCGCTGGGTCATAATTGTTGTCGACACCGGGTCATGTAATTGATCTTCCTGATTTGCTCAAAACTGATAAAATGAAGATGTTCCTCCTTTATATGCATAATACCTGTAGCCCCCAAGTCTTAAGAGGAGAACACAGTAATAACTTAAGACTTGCTCCAGTAAGTGTTTCAACCTTGAAGAAATCCGGTTTGTTCATCTCAATCATATAAACTGAATACTCCATATATGTAGCCCCCAAGTGCCGGGTTGTCATGCTTGCAGCAACCTGGAACTTGCAATTGCTTATAAAAACTTCAATCAGTGTAGCCCCCAAGGGCCGGGTCATTATGCAATAATGAGCAGGGACTTTGTAAGTATAATCTTGTAAACTTTGAACAACAACATGTAGCCCCCAAGGGCCGGTTTAGTAAGATAATACTGAACCGGGACTTGATATATATACTTTAATGAAAATAACATATTATAATGTAGCTTCCATCGTAGGGCTTGAACCCACGTCCACAAGGTTAAGAGCTTTGTGCTTTACCAACTGAGCAATGGATTCTTCAATATTATGGACGAAAACTTGTGTAGCTTGAATTGTTGACAGGAGCAATTGGTAGCCCCCAAGGGCCGGCTCATTATAATATGATGAGTCGGGTCTTCAATAAGACTAGTAAAAATGACTTTGCATTAGCCCCCAAGTTTCATGGTGCATGCTTGCAGCGACATGAGACTTGCATGTAATTTCAATTTGAATAATGTAGCCCCCAAGTGCCGGGTTGTAAGCCTGCAGCGACTCGGGACTATTCCTTCCATTGTAGAATAAATCATATCCTTTGATAAAAGAGTAGACATTGCGCTATAGCGACTTTGAAAACCTTAATAATAAAAATCTAGCCATGTTGGCTATTCAAGATAATATAATCCGGTATGAAAACCTTTATTCATTCAACATCATAATGAAATTTCAGCCAAGTTTGGCTATTTGAATAATATAACTCAATGATTTATAAGCACATGATTCCAATGGCGCAATCCAAATATATACTGGCGACTTGTTGTCCAAAACCAGGCCGGTTTAACAAATCTGTTTCTGCATACAACAAGTTTAAAGTGTCCTAGCGGTTTACCACCGGACGGGTCATAATACCCAACATATAACCCGGGTTTATAACCAAGGCTGCACTTAAGAATAATCAAATATGAAATATATCATACCTGTGACATTGAATCACATCGTTGGTTTTACCAACTTTTCGTAGTAAGGGTGATAACCCAAATCTTGAGTACTGATAACTCATTCCATATTGTGCTGGTTTATAATAAAACCGTGTCGGGTTGTGATAAACACCGTGTTACTCCATAAGAGGATGTTAACAACAAGGATCAAACCGGGCAAATAATCTCCAGATTGACGTGAACTGTGTTCCGTCAATTAATTGGTAAAAAAACTTTGTCGGTTTAAAAAACACAATGAAAAGCAAAAACCCCCCTTCAAAGAAAAGTGTGAAGCAAAAGCAACGATAAAAGCAATGATCAAATGGCGTTACCATGGCCAAACACGACCAAGCTCCCGTTAGGTGTAACTATGGTTCTAGTCAGCCAGGTCCCCAAGTGATTCTGTGGCATTTATGCCGACCAAATGGCATGGTCATGGTTCGGGTTTGACCAAGCCCCCAAGTGATTCTGTGGCCTTAGGCTGATCAAGAGGCATGACTGGTTCAGACATGACCAAGTCCCCAAGTGATCTGGTGGCTCTCGCCTATCAAGAGGCATGGTATTGGTTCGGACACGACCAATCCTCCAAGTGATATAACACGATGCTTTTAGCAAAACGAACTCAAGGGGTAAACCGGAGGCCGCTTTAGAGCAATTCCGTGTAACCTCACATGATGTAAAAGACCAGAGACCCTGCTTTATGAAGCAGAAGCCCCCATGTGATCAATAATATGTCAGGCCAGTAAGGCGGGATACCCATGTTTGAACCGCGCATCATGGCAGCAGGTCCTCTTTGGCAATTTTTAACTTTTTGCAAGAGATAAATTCTTCTTGAACCGGGATCTTGAACCGGATATGGAGACCTTCAAAGCTTTGTGGGAGACATCTTTCCCTTGAACCGGATTTTAAACCGGAATCTTCATTTTTAGCCGGAAATTTCCTGACGGCCTTTAAACTCGAACTTGCGAGAAGTTAATTCCCTTTTGAACCGGAAATTCTTAAACCGGATTTGAGCGCTTCAGAGCTTTGTGGGAGAATAAATTTCTCTTGAACCAGATTGTAAACCGGATATTTGAGAGCTTCAGTGAGACTGACTTCCCTTGAGCTGGATTTTAAACCGGAATCCTTTCTGATGACTCGGATCTTCTTCATTGAGCCGGGATTTTGTAACTGTCATATACTTTCTAATCCGGAAATCTTCTGACAGCACGATGTGAATCCGGGACCGGGTTATCTTTCCCTCCAACGTATTGGGGTTCTTGACTTCACTGAAAATCGGCAACGTTTGCTAAGTCATATCATTGTAGCCCCCAAGTCTCAAGGTGACTCGAGGAGTTGGCTTGAGATTCTCCATACTTGACTGTGATATAAACCAGCATAACTTGTATGTCAT
The DNA here is from genome assembly GCF_003073215.2 of Triticum urartu. NCBI lineage: Eukaryota > Viridiplantae > Streptophyta > Magnoliopsida > Poales > Poaceae > Triticum > Triticum urartu. Next base: position 330,239,578 of record NC_053026.1, read on the forward strand.
TGGCGTTGATAGCACGATGCGAATCCATAGAAGGTTGAGGTGACTGCGGCGGGTTGTAAATGATCCCATATGAGCTGTATCAGCAACTCGGCCAATGGTTCCTTCCAACTGGTGATTTGAAGTGAACCAAACTGTAGTGGCGGCAATTTGTGCGCCTGCCCATTGAACCATCCAGTGCAAACGACGGTTGATAATATATGATAATTTGCCTCCAATTTGTTAGAAGAGAAAACTGGGCTTCCCAAGTAGTGACTTGCTCATAATCAACAAATAGCTCATGCAGACAGATGTGGCCCGATGTGTTGATGTAGACCAGGCCGCAAGAGGCGGATGGTAAAGACGACCGCAACATCTGAGGCGGCACAAACAGATGAACCGACCGTGGCGTTGTAAGCCGGTGCGGACAGGCAAGTTGTCCTCCTTGTTGTAAACCGGCATGGTCGCGAGAGACGGCCACAGCGTTGTAAGCCGGCGTGGTCGCGAGAGACGGCCACGGCGTTGTAAGCCGGTGCGGGAGTCCATTGAGTAACGACGACCACCTGTGCCAAAAGATGTTGGCATGCCTCCATCTACGCGACATAATATCACTTTTTGTCATAAATAATTGCCCTGCATAAACAGTATTGCAGACCAAGGCAAAGATAAACTTGCTCTTTGAAAAAACGACATGCGTTAATAAAACAAATTTGGATGGATATCACCTTATTTGTTTGGACGAAAATTATCCACCGCAAAGTTGGTGATCACCACGGTGAAATTGAAATTTAATCACGGCCGAATCGCAGGTGTGTCGACCACGACGTTGTAAGCCGGCGCGGACGAGTGAGTCAATCGCAGGCAGACAAATGAGTTGGCCACGTATTGATGCAAACCCAACAACGGGGGCGGCGACTTTCTCGCGTATCCGTCGGGCAACTTATGAGAGTGGGTGCAGCACCGGCGTGCTGATGTAGACCGGACTGCGGGAGTGGTGTCGTGCACGCGTCCATTGGCGAGGGAGTTAGCCACGGTGTTGGAGACCAGCACGTGTGGGCGTGGACTGACGAGTCGGCCGCGACAGTGATCATTTAAACCGGCGCAGGCGCGAGAGTTGGCCAGGACATTTAAGCCGGCGCAGGCGCGAGAATCGGCCACAATGTTTAAACCGGTGCGAGCCTCATGTGTATGGCATGACATCACTTTTGTAGTGGACTTTGTCCTGCATAAAATATATTGAAAGACAGAGTAATTGTTCTCAAAAGAATTATGTGCTAAAAATACTGGGAACAGATAGCACCTGATTTGTTTTTCAGATGAACGCAGATACCAGTACTAGATAACATTGGACATATTCCCGTGCTGCCGACAGCCTCCGTATCAAGTATGCTGATGATTTCCTGTTCTGCACCAGGCGCGTGCATGGTCGGAGTTGTCCAGTCCGTAGTTCTGCGCTGATCATCCCCAACAGAAAATTTAATCCACTGTGTGTAGACACGGTAACTGTAGACTGAAACCTGATGTGACTAGACCACTTGACGAAGCTTCACATAAGATTAATTCTTTTGTCATGATTGACCTAGAAACTTGTGCCTTTGAGTTGTTTGCTCCTCCGTGTAGCAAACAGAGATGAAAAAAATACTGATTTGGAGATGTCAGAACATGAGTAATCTTTGGACTTGCTTTGATTAAACCGCAGATTATGCATACACTGGCTGTCTGCCTTTTGTTGTTGCGACCGAAGAACAACTGGGAACGGACACGGCCACGGGCAGAGACAGAAATTTTTGTTAGTCTCACGTGGCTTGCCGTAACAGTGGTAGCGGAAAATCCAACCGGTGTCGACATCTTGCGGCGGCTCAACCGACAACCAACGCAACCCTAATCCTCTTGATCCTTCTCCATCTTTGTATACGCTGGCTCCATAGTTAATCATGTTTCTGAACAGAAACCGATGAACGTGCCGGCTTTGTCCAGGGCTGTTTCACGCCGGGTTATTCTGTGTGCTTTTCATGCTGGCGCTTTTTCATGTGACATACCGCGAGCTTCTCAATCCCTGGAAGAGATCCCTCCAAGAACTCAACACCACCGTGCGCAGGCCCCACGGTGGGCGCCAACTGTCGTGGAATTATCACGGCAGATGTCCTTAGTGTCAGGACTTAGTCGTGAGGCCAACACATCTATGTGGTAGCTTGAGAGGGGTTGAGCGGGACGAGAGACACGATGTTTTACCCAGGTTCGGCCCCTCACGGTGGAGGTAAAAGCCTACATCCTGCTTCATTGATATTGATGATGATGATCATGGTTACAAGAGTGCTCTATCTCGAGAGCTATTGTCTAAACCTAACTTGTCCAACTTGTGGAACTTGTGAATCTTGTCCCCTTTGGGGAGCCCTGCCCCTCCTTATATATGTTGGAGGGGCGGGTTACATGTAGAGTCCTATTAGGATTAGGACTACTCTATCTCTAATACAAACCGGATACAAGTCCAGGTCTTAGCTCCTTGTAAGATAATGTTCCTCATGCCTTTCCTCTTAAACCGGCCCACTATTAAGCGTGAACCGGCCTTCTGGGCCTTGGGCCTTGTCATCCGTCTGTCCTGCACGCCGGATCACCAGTGAGTCATAATGACCAGGTGTGTTGCTTGTAAACCGCCAGGTCAGGGCGGGTCGCCAGTAACTCGCCAAGTGTCAGCGGGGTCTTCAGATAAACCGCCAAGTCCTGGCCGGGTTAACTTCCGGCCAGTTTACACCGCGGGGTATATCCCCGACAGGTACTCCGGGATTTTCAAAAATACAGGCAACACTGGGTACTCCAGGTGCCTCAATCCACCCAGATGCGTATTTAAGTTTCCACCTTAAGTTGAACCATTAATTAACAATCTCACATCTGTCATGGATTTCACTCTCCCAAACCACGTCTACGAGCATAACATAGCAATACAAGCAACACGTAGAAGTAACTCCCAGGGGTTTGAATGTAACAGGGTAATAGGTTCTACCTCATCAACTACTTCCCAACCCACATGTTAATAACATCCTAACCATGCAATGTTTGAGGATTGGAACTAATGCAGAAAAACTGGGTGATAAGGGGTATGATCAAAGTGTTACTTGCCTTGCTGACGATCCGCTGTAACACCCCGGATATGATTTACCCAATATGTACTCCAACTCTTGCCGTTTCCGGCCTTAAGTTATTTTATTTTCTCGGGTTCGGGTCTTTGTCTCCGTGTGTTGTTATCGTTGTCATGCGTATCATATCATGTCATCATGTGCATTGCATTTGCATACGTGTTCGTCTCATGCATTCGAGCATTTTCCCCGTTGTCCGTTTTGCATTCCGGTGCTCCGTTCTCCTCCGGTGGTCATTTCTACCTTTTTTTTCGTGTGTGGGGATTAAACATTTCTGGATTGGACCGAGACTTGCCATGCGGCCTTGGTTTACTACCGATAGACCGCCTGTCAAGTTTCGTACCATTTGGACTTCGTTTGATGCTCCAACGGTTAACCGAGGGACCGAAAAGGCCTCGTGTGTGTTGCAGCCCAACACCCCTCCAAGTTGGCCCAAAACCTACCAAAACCCTCTCCATCATCTAGAGCGTTCGATCACGATCGCGTGGCCGAAAACCGCACCTCATTTGGACATTCCTAGCTCCCTCTATGCCTATAAATAGGTCCTCCTCCGAAAAACCCGGGTCTCCCCACCCCGAAACCCTAGATCCACCACCTCGCGCCGCGCCGGACACGTCCGGTCTGGCCGGACACGTTCGCCGCCCAACCCGGGCCAATCCCGCGCTGCCACGTGACGCCGCCCGTGCCCACATCGCCGCCTCCTCCGCCGGCCCGCCGCGGCCCGCCGCGGGCCCCCGAGGCCCACGTCCGCCACCGCCTCCACCGGCTCACCGCGCCGCCCCTCTCCTCCAACTCCGGCGCCCGAGCTTCCCAGCTCCACCGCGCCATCGCCGGCGGCCGCAGCGCGCCTCGCCGGCCGGAGCCAAGCGCTGCCCCTCCGTGCCGCACCTCGCCGCCCCACCGCGGAAGCCCGCCGCCGACGTCCGCCGCCCCCGCCGCCTGCCTTCCGCGCCGGCATGCGCCGCCAAGTCCGGCCACCGCGCGCCTCCTCCCCTCCGGCGTCTACAGTGCATCTCGGCGGTCCTCGAAGTCCGCTCCGCCCAGATCCAGATCTGGAAACCCTAGGGGTTGTTTTTTCCCTAAGTCTCTAATTATTTTGGCTATGTTCATCATGCCGTAACTCCGCATCCGTAGCTCCGTTTTGGGCATATAGCATATCAAAATGTTCATCTCAGAGAGTACATCATTTCATCTCTTTGCATCATTTTCATTTGAGTTCATCTTGATGCCCGAAATGCTGTTAGAAGAATGCTATTTGAGATAATTGTCAGATCTGCTGCTCCAATTAGATATTTGTCATTTTTGCCATGATTAATGTGTGCATGATATGCCCCCGAGCTCTTCATGAGTTTTGTTATATGTTTTGCCATCTATCCAGAGGTGCAACCCATGTATTTTTGTTATGTGTGTGGTGACTAGCACAAGTTTGCAAAGTGGTGCATTCGTTAATGCTGATTTCAGGGACTTAGCATTTCCACTAAGTCCTTGATCTGTTTATCTCAATATGCCATATGTTCATGTTGTTTCCTAGTGATCCGTGCCTCTTTTGAGGATAATCATTAAGGATGTTTTGTTAATCTTGCAGTGCTCTATCCATCCATGTCTTTCTTTGCAATTATTGAGCACCCTAGCTTGAGTCAATCGAGCTCTACTTTTGCTATTTCGTGAATCTAGGCAGATTGTCTACTTGTTAGCGATTTTGCCGAGGATGTTGTAGTTGATCCGTGCATGATATGTTATTGTTCTTGCCATGTCTAGCTTGTATAATGTGTATTCTTGATGGGGGTATGCTTAGATTGTCATGACTTTCTCTGTAGTGAGTGCATCGAGCTCGTAAACATGCCTACTTGATATCTGTTTTGCATGCTCCAGTTTTTCACCAAGTCTGTGATCTGATTATGTTTTTGCCATGTTCACATGCTTCCAAATGTATTTTCTGATCCCTTTTGGCTCAAGGTCACTAAGGGACTTTTGTTAAGCTCTTTGAGTAGCTCCATTCCATGCTTTACTTTGCCATGTTCAGGTCCTGTAGCATATAGTTTTCATGCTCCAAAGTGTGCTATCTGATCTGAAATTCCAGACAAGTGTTGATTTCACTGTCTGAAATCTGTTTACCAAATGCATTTTTGCCATGCTTGTTTGAACCTATTAATGGATGAATTGGCCGTAGCTCAGTGCTAGTATTTTGCTAATCTTCATGAATGGATCCCTGCCATGTATTTTGTTGCCATGTTTGGGTGCTGTAGCATGTTCATCTTGTTGCATTTCGATGGTACTTGCTGTAAATCGCAGACCGGTGCCATATTTGAATTGCTTGCCATTTCCAAACCGTAACTCCGATTCCGGTGATCTTTATATCGTTTTCAAGCGATTTCATCTCACCTTTCCAGTGGCACACTTGGATTTCCAAGTTTAGGCCAGGTTCATTCATTTCTTGTCAAATCTTGCATATGCATCACATATCACATCCCGCATAGCATACCATGTTTGCATCTTGTTGTTTGAGTTTTCACGTGGTTGATTGTGTCCTTGTTGCTTGTTTGTCTTGTTTGGGAAGAGCCGGGAGACGAGTTCACTAACGAGGAGCCCATTGAGTTTGCTTTCAAGGATCCAGTCAACTCTGACAACTTTGCAGGCAAGATGATCATACCCTCGAAATCACTACTATCTTTGCTTTGCTAGGTGCTCGCTCTTTTGCTATGCCTATGCTACGATGCCTACCACTTGCTTATCATGCCTCCCAAATTGCCATGTCAAACCTATAACCCACCATGTCCTAGCAAACCGTTGATTGGCTATGTTACCGCTATGCTCAGCCCCTCTTATAGCGTTGTTAGTTGCAGGTGAAGATTGGAGACCATTCCTTGTTGGAACATTATTTACTTGTTGGGATATCATTATATTGCCATGTTATATTAATGCATCTATATACTTGGTAAAGGGTGGAAGGCTCGGCCTCTCGCCTAGTGTTTTGTTCCACTCTTGCCGCCCTAGTTTCCGTCATATCGGTGTTATGTTCCCGGATTTTGCGTTCCTTACGCGGTTGGGTTATAATGGGAACCCCTTGATAGTTCGCCTTGAATAAAGCTTTTCCAGCAATGCCCAACCTTGGTTTTACCATTTTCCACCTAGCCTCTTTTTCCCTTGGGTTTCCGGAGCCCGAGGGTCATCTTATTTAAACCCCCCCGGGCCAGTGCTCCTCTAAGTGTTGGTCCACCTCGTCAGCCGCCGGTGGCCACCAGGGGCAACTCTGGGCTGGCCTACCGGAAGTTTGGACAATCTGAGTGTGCCCTGAGAACAAGATATGTGCAGCTCCTATCGGGATTTGTCGGCACATTCGGGCGGTGTTGCTGGATTGGTTTTAACTTGTCAAAGTGTCTTGAAGAACCGAGATACCGAGTCTGATCGGAATGTCTCGGGAGGAGGTCTATTCCTCCGTTGACCGTGAGAGCTTGTCATGGGCTAAGTTGGGACTCCCTACAGGGATTTGAACTTTCGAAAGCCGTGCCCGCGGTTATGGGCAGATGGGAATTTGTTAATGTCCGGTTGTAGATAACTTGAACCTTAACTTAATTAAAATGAATCAACTGTGTGAGTTACCGTGATGGTCTCTTCTCGACGGAGTCCGGGAAGTGAACACGATGTTGGAGTTATGCTTGCGCAGGTTGTTCTCTAGTTATTCGTTCGCGCTTTGCCTCCTATTCTCGCTCTCTTTTGCGAATAGGTTAGCCACCATATATGCTAGTCGCTTGCTGCAGCTCCTCATATTTTACCTTGCCTTACCTATAAGCTTGAATAGTCTTGATCGCGAGGGTGCAAGATTGCTGAGTCCCTGTGGCTCATAGATTACTTCCAAACCAGATGCAGGGCCTGATGATTCCGTTCCAGATGACGCGCTTGAGCTCAAGTGGGAGTTCGACGAGGACTCACGCCGATACTACGTGTCTTTCCCTGATGATCAGTAGTGGTGCCCAGTTGGGGTGATCGGGACCGTGTCGCATTGTTGGGTTATCTTTTATTTTGGCGCCGTAGTCAGGCCATGAGTGTTTGGATGTTGTAATGCTATTTATGTACTTTGATTGACGTGGCGAGTGTAAGCCAACTATGTATCTCCCCTTTTATTATCTATATTACATGGGATGTTGTGAAGATTGCCTAACTTGCGACATTGCTTTCAATGTGGCTATGTCTCTAAGTCATGCCTCGACACGTGGGAGCTATAGCCGCATCGAGGGCGTTACAAGTTGGTATTTGGCAAGTCTCGGTCCAATCCGGAAATGTTTAATCCCCACACACGAAAGAAAGGTAGAAATGACCACCAGAGGAGAACGGAGCGCCGGAATGCAAAACGGACTACGGGGAAAAAGCTCGAATGCATGAGATGAACACGTATGCAAATGCAATGCACATGATGACATGATATGAGATGCATGACAATGATAACAACACACGGAGACAAAAACCCGAACCCGAGAAAATAAAATAACTTAATGCCGGAAACGGCAAGAGTTGGATTACATATTGGGTAAATCATATCCGGGGTGTTACACTATGACTATGAGATCATGCAACTCCGGAATACCGGAGGAACACTTAGTGTGCTATCAAATGTCACAATGTAACTGGGTGACGATAAAGATGCTCTACAAGTGTCTCCGATGGCGTTTGTTGAGTTGGCATAGATCGAGATTAGGATTTGTCACTCCGAGTATCGGAGAGGTATCTCTGGGCCCTCTCGGTAATGCACTTCACTATAAGCCTTGCAAGCAATGTGACTAATGAGTTAATTACGAGATGATGCATTAAGGAACGAGTAAAGAGACTTGCAGCAATGAGATTGAACTAGGTATTGAGATACCCACGATCGAATCTCGGGCAAGTAACATACCGATGACAAAGGGAACAACGTATATCGTTATGCGGTTTGACCGATAAAGATCTTCGTAGAATATGTGGGAGCCAGTATGAACATCCAGGTTCCGCTATTGGTTATGGACCGGAGACGTGTCTCGGTCATGTCTACATAGTTCTCAAACCCGTAGGGTCCGCACACTTAACGTTCGGTGACGATCGATATTATGAGTTTATGTGTTTTGATGTACTGAAGGTAGTTCGGAGTCCCGGATGTGATCACGGACATGACTAGGAGTCTTGAAATGGTCGAGACATAAAGATTGATATATTGGATGACTATATTCGGACACCGAATGAGTTCCGGGGGTCACCAGATAATTATCGGAGTGCCGGGGGGTTATCGGAACCCCCGGGGGAACTAATGGGCCAACATGGGCCTTGTGAGAGAGAGGAGGGTCCATAGGGCTGGCCACCCCCCCTGGGAGTCCGAATTGGACAAGGAGGGGGGCGGCACCCCCTCTTTCCCTCCCTCTCTCCCTCTCCTTCCTTCCCCCTTCCTCCTCCTATTTGGACTAGGAAAGGGGGAGTCCTATTCCTACTAGGAGGAGGACTCCTCCCCCTCTTTGGCGCGCCCCAAGGGCCGGCCGGCCTCCCCCCTTGCTCCTTTATATACGGGGGCAGGGGCACCCTAGAACACTCAAGTTGATCATTGATCCCTTAGCCGTGTGCGGTGCCCCTCTCCACCATAATCCACCTCGGTCATATCATAGCGGTGCTTAGGCAAAGCCCTGTTCCGGTAGCATCATCATCACCATCATCACGCCGTCATGCTGACGAAGCTCTCCCTCGACACTCAGCTACATCGAGATTTTGTGGGACGTCACTGAGCCGAACGTGTGCAGATCGCGGAGGTGTCGTACTTTCGGTACTAGGATCGGTCGATCGTGAAGACGTACGACTACATCAGCCGCGTTGTCATAATGCTTCCGATTACGGTCTACGAGGGTACGTGGACAACACTCCTCCCTCTTGTTGCTATGCATCACCATGATCTTGCGTGTGCGTAGGATTTTTTTTTAAATTACTGTGTTCCCCAACACACACTTGGCATCTTTGCAGCTTTGTCAGCCTTTGCTTTCTCTCTCTTTTCTTGTGCATGCACGCTTGTAGGATCTTCTTAATTCAGGACAACAATGTTGTCCTCAAAATCTGGTCTCAAGGGTAGATGCTCCTTATCAAAAAGATATGTGCTTGTGCCCATCTTGGAGTTAATGAGCACCTGAATATGTGGAGCATACCCACAAGATATCTTCTGATCTGCAGCTGTCCTCTTGATTGTTTCCACAATCAGGCTCATGACTTTAAACTTTTGGGGCACATCAAACAGTTGCAGCAAGTTGATAGAATGGCCTCTTATCATCTTATGATCTCTAGATTTTGGCAACAAAGTATGCCTCAGAATGGTGTTGATGATGGCCAATCCAGACAACAAATAGTGAACAGACCCAAGCTTATGAGTTTCCAATGCTTTGTCTGGAATATCCTTGTACATGTTGGCCATAGAGTTGTGGTCTTTCTTCTTCTTGGCATAGAAATCCAAGTCATCTTCATGCTCGTCAGGGGCATCGATCAATTTAGCCCACTCATTAACAATTGATTGGTACCTTGTATCTTCAGACATCCAAACGATTCTACCATCTGGATAGAAATGCACTGGTACGCGTCGGTCCTAAACAAACGGTTTTATCCCCTTTTCGCGACGGCATTCAGAACCGTCGCCAAGTGAGTGTGGACGATAGGGGGTCCTTCCCACACAACCCAGAAACCGTTGGGGATATGCCCTCCTAGCACACACGCTCGGCAAAATGAGGTAGTGTGCGACCGGCGAGCGCTCAAATACGGAAATACATACAGTAGTGCTAAAAAAATACAATTATACGGCGAAATTGTTTTCGGTCGCAAGTACATCCCACACAGTCAGTCCTCGCTAAATGTTTCCGTTCATATATACATCCCACATAGTCGCTACAAGGAAAACGTTTGCGCAAGGTGGCGTAACGCAAACAGTTTTAAAATGAATGTCGTGTGTGATTGTTCATTGATCCAACACGGTTTATTCCTAGAAATTGTGTGTGTTTCCTGAGGTCATCGCCCATGGTGTTTTCTCATTAACCGTTTGCAATAGGAAAACCCAATTAGCGGGCTAATTGCCCTATTATTAATAATCCATTTACTAATATAATGGACATTCATATTAAGCACATAATATATTCCATTTCCATATTAAGGAAGCAGGATTTCATAATCGAAATACATCGGAGTACAACATGATATAGCTTCAGCACTCAACTACCCCATTACACAACTGCACTAGCAGCAAGTTTCACATGCAACATCTAGAACCTTTTGAAATTAGCATCATAGACGGTACATAGAGAGATGCATCTCATTTGGAAAACTGCTGAAGCGGAAGGCGAATATTGAGCCTTCATTCATGTTGAAGGTCTTTGCAATTTTAGGCCAGTGCCTGTGGATGATTGACCATCCATCCTTCGACCTCTTCAGGAACACTTCAATATTGAACCATGTGAGTCTTATGAAAACTTTCCTCACCTCCTGACCACAGAGGTGGTTTGAGAGGTAATCATCAGTGAACACTGAAAACAAGGATGTGCATAAATATATTCTCTATATTGGAAATGGGGCAAAGGAATAAAAAAGGCAAGGTATAATAGTTAGTACCATCTTGTAAACCTCAGTGCTTCTCATTGTTTCCGTGCAACACATATAAGGTAGTTAGTCATCAGATTAAGTAAGGGTTCGCATGCTATCAGTAAAATATGTTGATGAAAAATAAGCGCATTGCAGATTCATCAGATTAATTCAAGCCACATGGGAAACCCATTTATCCAAACCAAGCATGATTAAAATATATGAAATATAGCACTTATATATGTTTCTCATGTATTAAGTGCAGCCAAATTTGATTTATTCCTCACATGGTATACAATAACAGAATGCAGCCACAACAATTGAACATCGCATTACAGAATTGAACCAAGCAGTTAACTAAACACCACAACAAATGAACCAAACGTTAACTGAGCACCACATTGCACAATATAACATACTCCTAATAGAAGATCAGACAGTTAACCAAACCAATCATGCTTAACAACTTGGAAATATAGCAATTGTATTTGTTTCTCATGTATTTAGTACAACCAAATTCGATTTATTCCTCACATGGTATACAATAACAGAATGTAGCCACAACAATTGAACATCGCATTGTAGAATTGAACCAAGCAGTTAACTAAACACCACAACAAATGAACCAAACGTTAACTGAGCACCACATTGCACAATATAACGATACTCCTAATAGAAGATTAGACAGTTAACCAAACCAAGCATGCTTAACAACTTGGAAATATAGCAATTGTATTTGTTTCTCATGTATTTAGTACAGCAAAATTCGTTTTATTCCTCACATGGTATAGAATAACAGAATGCATCCACAACAATTGAACATCACATTGCAGAATTGAACCAAGCAGTTAACTAAACACCACAACAAGTGAACCAATCCACAACAAATGAACCAAGCAGTTAACTAAACACCAATTGAACAATATAACATACTCCTAACAGAAGATTAGATAGTTAACCAAACCAAACATGCTAAACAACTTGGAGATATTGCACCCTGAAGAATTGAACATCACATTTGCAGAATTGAACCAAGCAGTTAATTGAACACCACATTGCACGACATATAGAACATATACACTATAGTAGAAGATTTCATGGTAAAAGTAGATAGCACAATTCACTAGAATTTGTTAAGGAAAGGCAGTAGCTAGCAAACTGAACATGGGTCCTTATAGTGAGCCAATAAGACAAGCTAGATATCGATGACGATTGGCTCCTTGGACATGGAAGAGGGCGAGGCCTCCGCATCGTGGGTGCCCTCGTTGTAGTGGTGAGTTGCCTAAGCCGCTCCGGGCACCAACCTGCTAGCTCTCGAGATGAGGTAAGCACGTGCATGCTGAGAAAACACCTCGTAGTCTTTGTCGAAGGCACCGACGGTGGCCTCGAGAAAACACCACGAACTGTTGTTTAAAGCAGCCAACCGCGTCGCGGCGTCGACGCGCGAGGCATCAACGGTGGCCTCAATGGCGAGGTGCTCCTCCAAGATCTGGGGCTCGTCATGAATGGCAGCCATCGTGACCTCATCCGCGCATGCGGCCATGATTTGCTTCTCCGCTGCCAAATGATCCTTGAGGTCCTGGCTATATACTGCATGCACCATGGCTTAGGCCAGCGCTTATTTGGTGGAGGGGTCGGGGATTTGGGTGGAAGGTGTCGCGCTCGTGCCGGCGGTCGGCGCATGTGGGATGTGGAAGGAGGAGGAGGATGGGGGTCGAGTGTGGATTACCTGTCTGGATAGGCGAGGCCAAGCAGCGTGAAGGAGGGTCGCCAGCGAGGAGGCGGCGGCGCTGCAAGCAAGGAGTGAAGGTTTCAACTTGGAAAAGAAGGCACAAACAGGGGAAATGTGGCTTTTGGTAAGGGGGGATGTAGATATTTCCACGGAAGCCAAAAATTTGGAATCGCTTCAGCCAAAAAACTGGCGTGCAAAGTGTCATCAGACACGGTCCCTTATTCAGACACGGTCCAAAGATATTTTGTGCTTCATCTCACACGGTTGGTTATAATAAACTTTGTGGGATCTACTTGATTTTTCGTCTTGATTTGAATTACATAATGGGGTCACAACGGCCATGGACGGTGTTTGAATGGCTAGACCTTTTATCTGCAGTGATCATGCAACTATATGTGTGTCATAAAAGAATTGGAATTATTCATGGTTCGTTTGGACAATTTCATGCATTAAGTGAGTTTTCAATGCATTTATGTGCATAATGCAAATTTGAACTACATGCACATGCTCCAGTGCATATAAATTGGTTGAAAAATCAAATCTTTGTCCTTGGGTGCATGCTTAGGTCCCATGCAAGAAATGGGAATGAATTTCAAATACCAGGGCACCGTTGATTGCTGGCAAAACATTGAGATCCCTGGTTTTTAAATTCTAGTGAATCCAAAACTCAACTGAAATCCATAAAACTTGGCATGCTATCATGGAGCAGCATCAACATGTCGTGGTAAATTGTTTGTCCCATTTTGGGCAGGTTTGGGTATATGCTTCTCACAAACCAGAGCTTCTCACAACAAGCATGATGGTTTCGGTAGGGAACGCCCCACCTTTGGGGACAAAACGATATCCATTGCCTTTTATTGCTTTCAATTTTTTTCTCGTGTCAACATAGAACAACAGGAGTGTTGTGTTATTTTTTGTGATTTTCGGGGTTTGTTTGGATATTTTTATGCATTAAGTGAGTTTTCAATGCATTTATGTGCATAATTCAAATTTGAATTACATGCACATGCTCCGGTGCATATAAATTGGTTAAAAATCAAATCTTTGTCCTAGGCTGTATTCTTAGGTCCCATGCAAGAAATGGGAATGAATTTCAAACACCAGGGCACCGTTGATTGCCGGCAAAACATTGAGATGCCTGGTTCTTAAATTATAGTAAATCCAAAACTCGTCTGAAATTCATGAAACATGGCATCCTATCATGGAGCAGCATCAACATGTCGTGGTAAATTTTTTGTCCCATTTGGGGCAGGTTTGGGTATACGCTTCTCACAAACCAGAGCTTCTCACAACAAGCATGATGACGGTAGGGAACGCCCGACCTTTGGGGATGAAATGATATCCATTGCCTCTTATTGCTTTCAAAAAATTTCTCGTGTCAACATAGAATAATAGGAGTGTTGTGTTATTTTTTGTGATTTTTCAGGGTTCGTTTGGATATTTTTATGCATTAAGTGAGTTTTCAATGCATTTATGTGCATAATTCAAATTTGAACTACATGCACATGCTCCGGTGCATATAAGTTGGTTGAAAAATCAAATCTTTGTCCTTGCGTGCATGCTTAGGTCCCATGCAAGAAATGGGAATGAATTACAAACACCAGGCACCATCGATTGCCAGCAAAACATTGATATGCCTGGTTTTTAAATTTGCCTGGTTTTTAAATTCTAGTAAATCCAAAACTCGTTTGAAATTCATGAAACTTGGCATGCTATCATGGAGCGGCATCAGCATGCCGTGGTAATTATTTTGTCCCATTTGGGGCAGATTTGGGTATATGCTTCTCACAAACCAGAGCTTCTCACAACAAGCATGATGGTTTCGGTAGGGAGCACCCCACCTTTGGGGACGAAACGATATCCATTGCCTCTTATTGCTTTCAAAAAAATTCTCGTGTCAACATAGAACAACATGAGTGTTGTTTTATTTTTTGTTAATTTTTGGGGTTCGTTTGGACATTTTTATGCATCAACTAAGTTTTCAATGCATTTACGTGCATAATTCAAATTTGAACTACACGCACATGCTCCGGTGCATATAAATTGGTTGAAAAATCAAATCTTTGTCCCTGGGTGCATGCTTAGGTCCCATGCAAGAAATGGGAATGAATTACAAACACCAGGCACCATCGATTGCCAGCAAAACATTGATATGCCTGGTTTTTAAATTCTAGTAAATCCAAAACTCGTTTGAAATTCATGAAACTTGGCATGCTATCATGGAGCGGCATCAACATGCCATGGTAAATTTTTTGTCCCATTTGGGGCAGGTTTGGGTATATGCTTCTCACAACAAGCATGATGGTTTCGATAGAACACCCGTATGCAAAGTGAGAGCGGGATTTGTGCATCTCTTGAACACTAACGGTTCTTTTGGATGACCCGTGTGAACCACTTACAAACAGTTTGGTGCGATTTGCATCTGTCATATTGGGTATGTTGCCATTTGTCAAACTAGAAAGATTGACATTTGTTGATCTAGTAACATTGCCATTTTCCAACTGATGTCTACTACACAACCTTCTTCTTGTAGACGTTGTTGGGCCTCCAAGTGCAGAGGTTTGTAGGACAGTAGCAAATTTCCCTCAAGTGGATGACCTAAAGTTTATCAATCCATAGGAGGCGTAGGATGAAGATGGTCTCTTTCAAGCAACCCTGCAACCAAATAACAAAGAGTCTCTTGGGTCCCCAACACACCCAATACAATGGTAAATTGTATAGGTGCACTAGTTCGGCGAAGAGATGGTGAAACAAGTGGTATATGGATAGTAGATAAAGGTATTTGTAATCTGAAATAATAAAAACAGCAAGGTAGCAAGTGATAAAAGTGAGCGTAAACGGTATTGCAATGATAGGAAATAAGCCTAGGGTTCATACTTTCACTAGTGTAAGTTCCCTCAACAATAATATCATAATTTGATCACATAGCTATCCCTCAACATGCAACAAAGAGTCACTCCAAAGTCACTAATAGCGGAGAACGAACGAAGAGATTATGGTAGGGCACGAAACCACCTCAAAGTTATTCTTTCCAATCAATCCGCTGGGCTATTCCTATAGGTGTCACAAACAGCCTTAGAGTTCGTACTAGAATAACACCTTAAGACACAAATCAACCAAAACCCTAATGTCACCTAGATACTCCAATGTCACCTCAAGTATCCGTGGGCATGATTATATGATATGCGTCACACAATCTCAGATTCATCTATTCAACCAACACAAAGGACCTCAAAGAGTGCCCCAAAGTTCTACCGGAGAATCACGACAAAAACGTGTGCCAACCCCTATGCATAGGTTCATGGGCGGAACCCGCAAGTTGATCACCAAAACATACATCAAGTGAATCACGTGATATCCCATTGTCACCACAGATATTCACGGCAAGACATACATCAAGTGTTCTCAAGTCTTTAAAGACTCAATCCGATAAGATAACTCCAAAGGGGAAACTCAATTCATTACAAGAGAGAAGAGGGGGAGGAGAAACATAATATCCATCTATAATAGCAAAGCGACTAGCATATTTGGTGGCTAACATATTTGGTGGCTAACATATTCGCAAAAGAGAGCGAGAAGAGAAGGCAAAAGCACGGTCGAGAAACTATGATCAAGAAGTGATCCTAGAACAACCTACGTCAAGCATAACTCCAACACCGTGTTCACTTCCCGGACTCCGCCGAGAAGAGACCATCACGGTTACACACGTGGTTGATGTATTTTACTTAAGGTCAACTTCAGGTTTTCTAAACCGGACATTAACAAATTCCCATCTGCCCATAACCGTGGGCACGGCTTTCGAAAGTTCAAATCCCTGCAGGGGTGTCCCAACTTATCCCATCACAGTCTACTACACAACCTTCTTCTTGTAGACGTCGTTGGGCCTCCAACTGCAGAGGTTTGTAGGACAGTAGCAAATTTCCCTCAAGTGGATGACCTAAGGTTTATCAATCCGTAGGAGGTGTAGGATGAAGATTGTCTCTCTCAAGCAACCCTGCAACCAAATAACAAAGAGTCTCTTGTGTCCCCAACACACCCAATACAATGGTAAATTGTATAGGTGCACTAGTTCGGCGAAGAGATGGTGAAACAAGTGGTATATGGATAGTAGATAAAGGTATTTGTAATCTGAAATAATAAAAACAGCAAGGTAGCAAGTGATAAAAGTGAGCGTAAACGGTATTGCAATGATAGGAAATAAGGCCTAGGGTTCATACTTTCACTAGTGTAAGTTCCCTCAACAATAATATCATAATTTGATCACATAACTATCCCTCAACATGCAACAAAGAGTCACTCCAAAGTCACCAAAGCGAGAACGAACGAAGAGATTATATTAGGGCACGAAACCACCTCAAAGTTATTCTTTCCAATCAATCCGTTGGGCTATTCGTATAGGTGTCACAAACAGCCCTAGAGTTCGTACTAGAATAACACCTTAAGACACAAATCAACCAAAACCCTAATGTCACCTAGATACTCCAATGTCACCTCAAGTATCCGTGGGCATGATTATACGATATGCGTCACACAATCTCAGATTCATCTATTCAACCAACACAAAGGACCTCAAAGAGTGCCCCAAAGTTCTACCGGAGAATCACGACGAAAACGTGTGCCAACCCCTATGCATAGGTTCATGGGCGGAACCCGCAAGTTGATCACCAAAACATACATCAAGTGAATCATGTGATATCCCATTGTCACCACAGATATTCACGGCAAGACATACATCAAGTGTTCTCAAGTCTTTAAAGACTCAATCCGATAAGATAACTCCAAAGGGGAAACTCAATTCATTACAAGAGAGAAGAGGGGGGAGGAGAAACATAATATCCAACTATAATAGCAAAGCTCGCGATACATCAAGATCGTATCGTCTCAAGAACACGAGAAAGAGAGATCAAACACATAGCTACTGGTACATACTCTTAACCCCGAGGGAGAACTACTCCCTCCTCATCATGGAGAGCACCGGGATGATGAAGATAGCCACCGGAGAGGGATTGCCCCCTCCGGCAGGGTGCCGGAACGGGTCTAGATTGGCTTTCGGTGGCTATGGAGGCTTCTGGCGGCGGAACTCCCGATCTAATCTCCGTTCTAGAAGTTTTAGGGTATGACGATATATATGGGTGCAGGAAGTACGTCGGAGGAGCCACGGGGCCCCACGAGGCAGGGGGCGCGCCCTAGGGGGGTGGGCGTGCCCCCCACCCTCGTGGGCAGCCCGTGTCTCCCCTGACATGCACTCCAAGTTCCCTGGGTTGCTTTCCTTCCAAAAATAACTTCTCCAGTTGATTTCGTTCCGTTTCGACTTCGTTTGATATTCCTTTTCTTCGAAACACTGAAATAGGCAAAAAAAACAGCAAATTTGGGCTGGGCCTCCAGTTAATAGGTTAGTCCCGAAAGTAATATAAAAGGGGATAACAAAGCCCAATACTGCCCAGAACAGTAGATAATATAGCATGGAGCAATCAAAAATTATAGATACGTTGGAGACGTATCAAGCATCCCCAAGCTTAATTCATGCTCGTCCTCAAGTAGGTAAATGATAAAAAAGATAATTTTTGATGTGGAATGCTAGTTGGCATAATTTCAATGTAATTCTTCTTACTTGTGATATGAATATTCAGATCCGAAAGATTCAAGACAAAAGTTCATATTGACATAAAAATAATAATACTTCAAGCATACTAACTAAGCAATTATGTCTTCTCAAAATAACATGGCCAAAGAAAGTTCATCCCTACAAAATCATATAGTTTAGTCATGCTCCATTTTCGTCACACGAGAATGCTCTCATTATGCACAACCCCGATGACAAGCCAAGCAATTGTTTCATACTTTTGTAATCTCAAACCTATAAACTTTCACACAATACATGAGCGCGAGCCATGGATATAGCAGTATGGGTGGAATAGAATATAATGAGGGCGGTTATGTGGAGAAGACAAAAAGGAGAAAGTCTCACATCAACGAGGCTAATGTAGCGACCAGACCTCAAACAGTCTGATCTCTGTGCTCCGGTGTCATCCCTG
Source organism: Triticum urartu (assembly GCF_003073215.2). Classification (NCBI taxonomy): domain Eukaryota; kingdom Viridiplantae; phylum Streptophyta; class Magnoliopsida; order Poales; family Poaceae; genus Triticum; species Triticum urartu. The sequence continues at coordinate 330,258,021 of NC_053026.1, forward strand.
GATCAGTAATGCTGACACCACACAGTACTCGGAGGATTTATAGCAGAGTAGCAATCACACACTTATTACATCGAGTGTCTCAAAAGAGAACTTATTACAATAAATATGGCTTAAGGCCATCTAGTGACGATAACAGCGGAAGGCTTGGAAGATAAGTGAGTCCATCAACTCCAACGGCATCACTGAGTATAGAACCACGACCTAAAAACTCCTTAATCGTCGTATGAAAAGTCTGCAACATTAACGTTGCAGCCCGAAAATGGGTCAGCACATGGAATATGCTGGCAAGGTAACACATAGAGAGTAATGGAATGCAACAGCTATACTATATGCATATTTGGCTGGTGGAAAGCTCTATGGTTACTGTTTTTGCGTAAAGCCAATTTTTCCCTACTTCAAAGGAATAAAATTAATTACTATCATGGTGGTTGTGAAACATTGAGAATGGTTGACAGCATCCTCAATCCCAATTAAGTAACATCATTAAAACCCATCAATATTAATTTTAGAGTAACATGTTGAGATTCACATGAAAATCCAGGTACTAGATACTCAAGATGTCCATAACCGGGGACACGGCTAACCATGATTAGTTTGTTACACTCTGCAGAGGTTTGCGCACTTTTCCCCACAAGACTCGATCGCCTCCGTTTGGTTTCTCGCACTACATGGTGTTTGAGAAACGGATGACCGAGACATAGTCTTTCAGAAGCGCTAGCACCTTACGATCGGGTAGACCGTACCACCTACATCCCCTACATCTGCTAGTCTACCACTGTAAGAATTCGCACAACTTAGTCAACTATGCCAGAGCCCATAATGGCTTGTGGTTGCACACGGAAGTTTCTAGTATGAATAATCTCATGATCCCTTTGGGCCTGGGTGGCGGTCCAAAGAAAAACAGGCAAGTCCTGGAAACCCCAGGTGCCTCAATCCACCCAGATGTGTGTTAGGTTGCCACCTTAGATAAACCATTAATTAACAATCTCACATCTGTCATGGATATCACTCACCCAATCCACGTCTACTAGCATAGCATGGCATAATAAGCAAACGTAGAAGTAACTCCCAAAGGTTTGATAATAAATAGGTAATAGGTACTACCTCATCTACTTCCCATCCCACAATTTAATTAGATCCTAATCATGCAATGTGTGAGGATTGATCTAATGCAATAAAACTGGGTTGTAGAAAAGGTATGATCAAAGTGTTACTTGCCTTGCTGATGATCCGTGTAACCTAGAGATTCGAAGTAACAAGCGGCGCACTCCGGGTATTCTATCGTAGACAAACAACAATCATACAATAAGTACTCATCTAATGCACAGGTAAAACTCAAATAGAAGATCTAACCAGAAAGTTCAACTTAAGAACTCCGGTTGGCAAAAAGAATCAAATCGAACGAAGCAAAAGAAATCAAACGGCGAAAGAAAACAACTCCGTACTAGTAATCTGGATCTAGGGCAAATTTTACTGTAGCAAAAACATGTTTAAGTTGATTATTCGGGAAGAGGGTTTCGAGACGAAACTCCAGGCGCTTGAATCGCCTGATTCCGATAAACGAGCGAAAAGTTATACTAAAACGAAAATCGGATCAGAAATCGTGATCAGAAAATAACCACGGAAAATCCGACGAAAAAGAAAAACGATGAACAGATTTTTTTTAAAAAAAACTGCACGGGAAACGAGGCGGGGGCGGCGAACCTCGGGCGGCACGCTCCGACGACGGCGGCGGCGGCGGGCGGCGGCGGCGGGACAGGAGCTAGGGTTTCGTGGGGCTCTCCTCTCGCGGGCCTTCGGGCGCTATATAAAGGCCCCGGGCCAGGGAGTCCTGGCCAGGTACGGCCCGAAGTCGGTTTGCGTTTTTTTTAAATCCGCTCGGAAGAAAAATAAAAAGAAATACTAAACGGACTCCAAAAATCACAAAATAAATTTTGCCGGGTTCCTAAAATCAAGCCCGATAAAGTGAACATTTATTTGGGCCCAAACTACAACTTTGAAAAACGCGCATTTTTCCTAAATTCAAATAAAAATACCGAAAAACTCCGAAATAAAACTTATTTGATTTTTTTTTATTAAATCCTCAATATTTCTATATTTTGGGAAAGTCATTTTATTCCCTCTCTCATATTTTTGTAATAGAAATAATTGATGATAAAATAAATAAAATCAAATGATCCTGTTTACATAATTTTGAGAAAACTCAAATATGTAAATAACGAAATCCCCAACTCTCTCCGTGGGTCCTTGAGTTTCTTAGGATTTTCTAGGATCAAAACCAAAAGCAAAATAAAATATGATATGCATGATGACCCAATGTATAACATTCCAAATTGAAAATTTGGGATGTTACAGCTAATCAATGGGCTATGGAGATGCCCATCGATTGATGTTATGCGAGGAGTAGGGATTGCCATGCAACGGATGCACTAGAGCTATAAATGTATGAAAGCTCAACAAAATAAACTAGTGGGTGTGCATCCAACTTGCTTGCTCACGAAGACCTAGGGCATTTGAGGAAGCCCATCGTTGGAATATACAAGCCAAGTTCTATAATGTAAAATTCCCACTAGTATATGAAAGTGACAAAACAAGAGACTCTCTATCATAAAGATCATGGTGCTACTTTGAAGCACAAGTGTGGAAAAAGGATAGTAGCATTGTCCCTTTTTTTGGCCTTTCTTTTTTTGGCCTTTTTTTGGGACAATGCTCTATTAATGATGATCATCACACTTCTATTTATTTACAACTCAATGATTACAACTCGATACTAGAACAAAGTATGACTCTATATGGATGCCTCCGGCGGTGTACCGGGATATGCAATGGATCAAGAGTGACAATTATGAAAAATTATGAACGGTTGGTTTGCCACAAATACGATGTCAACTACATGATCATGCAAAGCAATATGACAATGATGATGCGTGTCATAATAAAGAGAACGGTGGAAAGTTGCATGGAAATATATCTCGGAATGGCTATGGAAATGCCATAATAGGTAGGTATGGTGGCTGTTTTGAGGAAGATATAAGGAGGTTTATGTGTGATAGAGCGTATCATATCATGGGGTTTGGATGCACCGGCGAAGTTTGCGCCAACTCTCAAAGTGAGAAAGGGCAATGCACGGTACCGAAGAGGCTAGCAAGGATGGAAGGGCGAGAGTGCGTATAATCCATGGACTCAACATTAGTCATAAAGAACTCACATACTTATTGCAAAAATATACAAGTCATCAAAAACCTTGGTACTACACGCATGCTCCTAGGGGGATAGATTGGTAGGAAAAGACCATCACTCGTCCCCGACCGCCACTCATAAGGAGGACAATCAAATAACACCTCATTTTTCAAATTTGTTACACAACGTTTACCATACGTGCATGCTACGGGATTTGCAAACTTCAACACAAGCATTTCTCAATTTCACAACTACTCAACTAGCACGACTTTGATATTATTACCTCCATATCTCAAAACAATCATCAAGTATCAAACTTCTCTTAGTATTCAACACACTCATAAGAGAATTTTATTATTCTTGAATACCTAGCATATTAGGATTTTAAGCAAATTACCATGCTATTTAAGACTCTCAAAATAATCTAAGTGAAGCATGAGAGTTCATCTATTTCTTCAAAATAAAACTACCACCATGCTCTAAAAGGTATAAGTGAAGCACTAGAGCAAATGACAAACTACTCCGAAAGATATAAGTGAAGATCAATGAGTAGTTGAATAATTATGCAACTATGTGAAGGCTCTCTAACATTCAATAATTTCAGATCTTGGTATTTTATTCAAACATCAAGCAAAGCAAAATGAAATAAAATGACACTCCAAGCAAAACACGTATCATCTGGCGAATAAAAATATAGCTCCAAGTAAAGTTACCGATGAACGAAGACGAAAGAGGGGATGCCTTCCGGGGCATACCCAAGCTTAGGCTCTTGGCTATACTTGAATATTACCTTGGGGTGCCTTGGGCATCCACAAGCTTAGGCTCTTGCCACTCCTTATTCCATAGTCCATCGAATCCTTACCCAAAACTTGAAAACTTCACAACACAAAACTTAACAGAAAACTTGTAAGCTCCGTTAGCGAAAGAAAACAAAACACTACTTCAAGGTAATATAATGAACTCATTCTTTATTTATATTGGTGTTAAACATACTGTATTCCAACTTCTCTATGGTTTATAAACTATTTTACTAGCCATAGATTCATCAAAATAAGTAAACAACCCATGAAAAACAGAATCTGTCAAAAAACAGAACAGTGTGTAGTAATCTGGATCAAACGTATACTTATGGTACTCATAAAATTCTCAAATAAATTGCTGGACCAGAGGAATTTATCTATTAATCATCTTCAAAAAGAATTAACTAAATATCACTCTCCAAATAAAAATGGCAGCAATTCTCATGAGCGCTAAAGTTTCTGTTTTTTATAGCATGATCAACAAGACTTTCCCAAAGGTTCTACTTGGCACAAACACTAATTAAAAGCATAAAACCACATCTAAACAGAGGCTAGATGAATTATTTATTACTAAACAGGAACAAAAAGACAAGGAAAAAAATAAAGTTGGGTTGCCTCCCAACAAGCGCTATCGTTTAACGCCCCTAGCTAGGCATGATAATGACAATGATGCTCACATAAAAGATAAGAATTGTAACATAAAGAGAGCATCATGAAGAATATGACTATCACATTTAAGTCTAACCCACTTCCTATGCATAGGGATTTTGTGAGCAAACAACTTATGGGAACAAGAATCAACTTGCATAGGAAGGTAAAACAAGCATAACTTCAAAACATTAAGCACATAGAGAGGAAACTTGATATTATTGCAATTCCTACAAGTATATATTCCTCCCTCATAATAATTTTCAGTAGCATCATGAATGAATTCAACAATATAACCAGCACCTAAAGCATTCTTTTCATGATCTATAAGCATATAAATTTTATTACTCTCCACATAAGCAAATTTCTTCTCATGAATAATAGTGGGAGCAAACTCAACAAAATAACTATCATGTGATTGAAAATTAAGATCAAGATGACAAGTTTCATGGTTATCATTATTCTTTAAAGCATACGTGTCATCACAATAATCATCATAGATAGGAGGCATGCTTTCATCATAATAAATTTGCTCATCAAAACTTGGGGACAAAAAATATCATCTTCATCAAACATAGCTTCCCCAAGCTTATGGCTTTGCATATCATTAGCATCATGGATATTCAAGGAATTCATACTAACAACATTGCAATCATGCTCATCATTCAAATATTTAGTGCCAAACATTTTATAGATTTCTTCTTCTAGCACTTGAGCACAATTATCCTTTCCATCATACTCACGAAAAATATTAAAAAGGTGAAGTGTATGAGACAAACTGAATTCCATTTTTATAGTTTTGTTTTATAAACTAAACTAGTGATAAAACAAGAAACTAGAAGACTCGATTGCAAGATCTAAAGATATACCTTCAAGCACTCACCTCCCCGGCAACGGCGCTAGAAAAGAGCTTGATGTCTATGTAACGCCCTCGATGCGGCTATATCTCCCACGTGTTGAAGCATGACTTAGAGGCATAACCGCATTGAAAGCAGTGTCGCAAGTGAGGTAATCTTCACACAACCCATGTGATACATAAGGGAAAGAGATACATAGTTGGCTTACAATCGCCATGTCACACAATACCTGAAGACAGCATTACATCAACCAGATACAATCAAGGTCCGACTACGGAACCAAAATAAAAGAAGACTACCCCAAATGCTACACAGATCCCCGATAGTCCCAAATGGGCTCCACTACTGATCAACTGGAATGAAACAACACAAAGGACAAGATCTTCATCGAGCTCCTCCTTGAGCTTGGTTGCGTCACCTTCTCGGTAACGTCGGCACCTGCAAACTGGTTTTGGAAGTATCTGTGAGTCACGGGGACTCAGCAATCTCACACCCTCGCGATCAAGACTATATAAGCTTATAGGTAAGGGTAAAAGGTATGAGGTGGAGCTGTAGCAAGCGACTAGCATATTTGGTGGCTAACATATTCGCAAAAGAGAGCGAGAAGAGAAGACAAAAGCACGATTGAGAAACTATGATCAAGAAGTGATCCTAGAACAACCTACGTCAAGCATAACTCCAACACCGTGTTCACTTCCCGGACTCCGTCGAGAAGAGACCATCACGGTTACACACGCGGTTGATGTATTTTACTTAAGGTCAACTTCAGGTTTTCTACAACCGGACATTAACAAATTCCCATCTGCCCATAACCACGGGCACGGCTTTCAAAAGTTCAAATCCCTGCAGGGGTGTCCCAACTTAGCCCATCACAAGCTCTCACGGTTAACGAAGGATATTCCTTCTAGCGGGAAGACCCGATCAGACTCGGAATCCCGGTTACAAGACATCTCGACAATGGTAAAACAAGTCCAGTAACACCGCCCGAATGTGCCGACAAATCCCGATAGGAGCTGCACATATCTCGTTCTCAGGGCACACTCAGATGAGACTAGCTACGAGTAAAACCAACCCTCAAGTTTCCCTGAGGTGGCCCCGCAGGCAGCTCAGTTCGGACCAACACTTAGAGGAGCACTGGCCCGGGGGGTGGGTTAAAATAAAGATGACCCTTGAGTCCGCGAAACCCAAGGGAAAAAGAGGCTAGGTGGCGAATGGTAAAACCAATGTTGGGCATTGCTGGAGGAGTTTTATTCAAGGCGAACTGTCAAGGGGTTCCCATTATAACCCAACCGCGTAAGGAACGCAACATCCGGGAACATAACACCGATATGACAGAAACTAGGGCGGCAAGAGTGGAACAAAACACCAGGCATAAGGCTGAGCCTTCCACCCTTTACCAAGTATATAGATGCATTAATTAAATAAGAGATATTGTGATATCCCAACAAAATGTCCATGTTCCAATAAGGAACATACTCCAATATTCACCTGCAACTAACAACGCTATAAGAGGGGCTGAGCAAAGCGGTAACATAGCCAAACAATGGTTTGCTAGGACAAGGTGGGTTAGAGGCTTGGCTTAACAATATGGGAGGCATGATAAGCAAGTGGTAGGTATAGCAGCATAGGCATAGCAAAAGAGAGAGCAACTAGCAAGCAAAGATAGAAGTGATTTCGAGGGTATGGTCATCTTGCCTGATATCCCGCAAGGAAGAAGAACGAGTCCACGAAGAAGACACACGGGCGAAGTTGAACGGATCCTCACAATCACGACGTTATCGGAACCAACCAGAAGAAGCAACACCGGAAAGAAGCACACAACATAGTAAACAACCACCACATAATCATGGCATGATGCACAACCAAGTATGATGCATGTCCGGTTTAATGAAGCATGGCATGGCAAAGTGCACAAGCAATCCTACAAATTAAGTGGAGCTCAATATGCCACGGAGTTGCATATTGAATAAAACACCACATGACTTATTTGATTCTCTCTCGTTTAGGTACTCAACAATATTAAATGTTGGTTAGCATGGCAAGAGGTGAAGCAAATGAAAACTACCTATCTAGGTAAGTTTAAATGAGGCCGGAACAACAAGCAACAAGTCCGGAAGAATCCTCATATGCATAATTTTAGGTTTGGTACTGTTCTGCCCTAAACCATATTTTAGAGTTGTTAAACATGCAAAGTGATGCCACCATGTTAAACTAGGCATTTTTCCAACCCATTTACATATAAAGTTTATTAAATTCCGAGTTACAGTTATTTAGTTATGAAATAAGGCATTTTAGCATGGCAAGGGCAAAAATTAAACAAACAACATTTTAAGCATTTTAAACATAGATGAAAATTGGATATTATGAAACTATATGAAATCCTAAGCATTTTAGATATATAGTTTGTTTAGTTTGGATGCATGCATATTTAGTTATTAACAATTCAAAATGATGGCATTCCTGTAATTATGCATGCAGTGGAAAAAATAACTAAATCCACAGGCAGGAAAAAAACAAGCATGGGCCCGAAGCATTAGAGTGCTGCGGCCAGAAGTGGAATCGGGCCCAAGTGTGCGTGCAACAGAAAAGAAAAACAGAGCGAAAATTGGGGCGCCTGGGACTCAAACCCTAGACCCCTCGGATGGATAGTGGCTGCGCCAGCCACTGGGCTAGCTATGTGTTCATGATGACAAGGGAGATCGGCAGAGGAAAAGCCATATGCGCATCGCGACCAGGACCAAAACTAAAGCGTGTGCACGGGGACTCGCCGGCGACGGGAGCTAGCAACAACCCCTTCTGGTTGCAGAGGTCCGGCGGGGGTGCGGAAATGTGCCAGGGTGCGTGTGGTGAAGCAACGACGCGAGGGTGTAGGTGTGGATGCGCAAGGCGGGGACGAACGACAGCTGCTCGCCGGTGTCGTGTGCGTGCTGAAGCAGAGAAAAACAGAGAAGGTGGCGATGTGCACGGAAAGCGGCGGAGGAGCTCGTCGGAGCTGATCCGGCATCCAAAACACACGATGGAGGGCGCGGATGGAAGCTACGCAACGGGGCGAACCCAGTCATACCAAGCATGCAACGGGAAGTGGACGGATTCCTCACCGACGACGGGGTTCCGCGGTGGTGCGCCTCGGGCTGCTACGGGGGGTGCGGGTTTGAACAAAGGAGCTGCTGCAGGACACAGCCTTTTGCATGTGTGTAGGCCGAGCTGCTGCTCATAGCCATGGCGGCCATGTGTGGTGAGGCAGGAGCTACAGTGGCGGGTGAAGCAGGGCAACGTGCATCGTGAGCGCGATGGGCGTGTGCTGCGAGCGTGAGTGCGCTGCCGTGGGTGAGCAGATGGACCCGCGCGTGCGTGCTGGGGGCGAGGCTCTCGAGCTTTCGCTCGCTGCTATGGTCATTCGCGACGCTCGCGGATCGACGACCTACGATGGTGCAGCCTTGGTACAAGAGAGAAGGGGGCGTAGATCATCACCGTGGGGCTGTAGGCGTCGGCGATTGGGTTGGGGAAGCGACGGAGACGTCGAAGAAAGGCGCGGGTGGGGCACTGTCCGTGAAGTAGGTGTAGCCGAAGACGACGAAGAGGACATCGTGGAAGGAGCTCCCGGACCCGAGTGGATGCGGGCGAGGTAGAAGGGACGGCGGACGTCGAGGAGGTTACCCCCGCATCGACGAACGGAGGCGGAAGGCTCTGGTCAGGCTGGGCTCGAGCTCGAGCTCGGCACGGCCATGGCGTCGGTAGGTGCGTGGGTGGACTTACCTTGGCGGCTGCAGGAGGAAGAGAAGGGTGGAATGGAGGGAGGAGGAGGTCTAGGGCACCGGGGCATATTTTATAGGGCATAGGGAGCTACTACGGCCGTCAAATCAAGGGTTGGTCTACATGGCTCCGGCGGATGCCCTGCCGTACGGGAGGAGGGAGATGAACAGGGGCTGGAGCGCTGGTGGGCTGTTTGGATTGAAAGGTAAGTGGGCTTTGAAGTAGGTAAGTGTGGCTGGGCTGCTTCGGCCCTGAAGCTGCTGCTCCTACTCTCTTTTCTATTTCATTTTCCTCAGACGGAGAATAAATAGAAAAGCACAGGGATAAAAGAGGGGTCTATGAGATATATAAGAATATCCCCAAGACGCTGGAATTATGCACTATTTGAAATAATTGGTTTGGGCACTTTTAGAGAAAGAAAATTATTGCAAGTTTGAATTAAATTTAAACTTGAGGCAATTTTGATTCCAACCAAATCAAATCCAAAAGGGCTGAAAATTGGTAGAGAGGGTGTAGGCAGGGTTTAAGATTAGTTGGGAAAGAATGAACATTAATGGAGGAGGGAATAATGACACTTGCAAAAACATGAAGGAAGAAGGAAGGGAGAGATGATGATACATGTGCATGGCTTGAGAGAGAGAGAGCAAAGGCTGAGAAAAGGGAAGAGAGAGAGACCCGGCGACTGTTTCCGGAGACCGAAAACGTCCGACGTTTGACCGACTATAATGTCGCTATAGTTATCCGTTGGGCTATCAAACGAACTCCGAATGTGATGAAACTTGGCAGGCGGCCTACCTACAACATAACAACACCGCACGCCAACTTTCAACCCATTCCGAGAACATTTTCCAGCCACTTATAATATAATAATTCGGACGTGCCGCGGGCGCGTGCGAGTGTGGTTGGCCTCAGAACGGAGAACAGACGGAACTGGGGGAACCCAGACGGATGCAAGTTTTGAAAACATGATGATGCAATGCACATGATGACATGATATGAGATGCATGACACGCAAGCAATGACAAGGCAACAACATCAAATAACTGGAGGACACCTGGCACATCGGTCTCGGGGCGTCACAACACTCCACCACTACGAGAGGATCTCGTCCCGAGATCTAGGATGGCACCGGAGGGAAAAGGAAGAGGAAGATAAGAGGTAAAACTAAGTTTCTTCTTTGACAAACGAGTGAAACCAAAGAACCTTGAAAAGGTTAAGCCACTTCGAGAAAAGAATACAAAGAAGATGAACAAGGTGAGACACTCCGTTAGGAAAGAGGAACGAAGAAGAACAAATTCGGGTAGTACACCGGTTGAAAAGAGATGAAAGTCTTGATAAAATGAAAGCACTTGAGTAGCGGGCACACACACTGGTTAAAAGGATAAGCATGAAAAGATTCTGATCTTCACAATTCGAGATGAATACTGAAAAGAGCAATATCGCAAAGCCTCCGGAAGAAATGAAAGAATGGAATGGACAAAGGGGAACAAGATCTTGAGAGATCATGCTTACAACAAAAGATGGAATGGAGATGTTGGATTACCAACAATGAAAAAATAATCTTGTAGTGGGCTTATGGAGAACAACTCAAAACTATGAGGTGAGATTCTACCACTCACGGGAAAACAATAGATTGGCTTGATATCAAGAAGGAGACGAGAAACTTATTCACCGGGAGGATAGATGAAGAACTTGGATCATTTATAAGCACCATAGATATCAACATCCTTAGGGAAGGCTTTAGGTCAAATATAACCCAAGATAATTCCAATGACGAGATTGATGGATCTAAAATACCTCACTCTTAACAACATGTGAATCATGAAACATGAACTCAAATTATCAAGAATGACATAATACCACCTCTAATGATACGGAAGAAAGAATTGCACTCCGGATACAAGATGAAGAATACTTGAGTTAAAAGAATCTCGATGAACACTTCAAGAAGGAATTAAATCCTTGATGACCCATCATGTAGAACCTTCATGAAGAACTCCGGTAAAAAAAAGAATAACGAAAATAAGGAGAAGTTGGAAACACAAGGTGAAACCTTGTAAAGATTTAGATGGATCTCCGTGATAATCAGAGCTTGGAACTCCGGGAAAGAAAGACGAGCACTTGGAACCAAGAATTTAATCATCATGAACAAACTCCGGAAGAAAAGATTAACATATGGATGAAACAAGAATAAGAATTACATTATGCTTATCCTTCACCAATTAAATTGATGACAATCAACGGATTTGACATATTACTTATTCTCGCGGAAAGGATTAAAGAGAGGTATAACTTGAGCTTGAGAAGGTCTTCAATGATCCACCGGTAGGATTGAAAAGAACGAAAGAGTTGATATGATGACGAATGACGAGAACTCTTGCACGAACCACCGTAGGAATTGGAAAGAAAGAGTCAATTGAGATTATAACAAAGGAAGAAGAATCTTGGAAGAGCCACTGGTAGAATTGAAAATGCACGAAGTAAAAGGGATGAATCACCGGTACGAATTAGAGAATGAACCAGGATACTTGAGGGGATTAGATACATAAGAACGAAGAGGTCACGAGTTGACAAGAGAATACTTGAATGATGCACCGGTAAGATTTGGAGAACGAGAGCTGAAAGCTGAGAATGAATAAGTCTTCTGAAATGATGGGCTTTGAAGGAAAGAAATGGAAAACAACTCATGAAATGCTCCGAGTGGGTGAAAAGAATTCTCACAATCGAAACAATTATGAGAGGATGGCCTCAAACTAGAATCACGAATCTTTGAGAGAACGGATAAGATATGGAGGAAAAAATTCTTCTTCGGTCTTCAAAATCTGAGAATGACAATGAGAAACACCACTGTGATTTTTGAGATACTCCGAAATGATAAATAGAAAGGTTGAACCAACGATGAAAAGGTTTTGACAGATCTTGGAGAAGACATTTGACTGATGATAATTCATTCTTACGTCAAACTTCGAAAAGAATTTTAAGGATATATCCAAGAGAATTAGAAGAGTCAGGTAAGATCCTGGGAAAAGACATGTGGGTTAGGGCCCACTCAAAAGATACACCGTTGAATGATTTAAAAGATAGATTGCGCCAGTTGAATTAAATGGCTTGAATAAGATAAGAACCTCGAAATATCTTGAACACTCCGGAACAATTGAATAGCGAGAAGTGGAAGATTATGAGGTGCACCGGCATGAGAAAAGATTGAAATACGGAAAAGAATATGATCAACATCGAAAGCTTGAATTGAATCCACCGGAGAAGAAAAGAATGAAGAATGACGAACGAGTAGAGCATTGTCAAGAGAACCACCGTGTAGGAACGTTAAGGAAAAGAATGGAGAGACTTCCATCGGTAAAATGGATAGTTGGAAAAGAAATCTGGGTCCAAAAAGAAAAAGGGGGGGGGGGGGGGAAAAAACAAAGACAACTTGGGAATGGATGAAACAAACATCGTTGAGAAGAACTGATACTTGATCTTGCGGATGTTGAAATGTTCGGATCCACTTGAAGAGAAAACACGCCAGTTGAAAAGAATTAACATGACAATCTCGATTATCATGAAGGATTGGTATTCACATCGGAGTATGAGAACACCGTTTAGAGAAGATATGGAATCAACATTTGACTTCGAAGCAACTCGAATACCATAACTCAACACAAAACAAAGGATTGGCTTGCAAAATAAGCCGGAACAAACATATGATAGAGATTTCGTCCGAAGTTTTCGTGGTGGGGCCTACACAGGCTCGATTGTATAGCACCATCATGTACAAGGCAGTGCACATGACATACGAAGCGTCCCCGAGTCAGCATAGCCAAGGACTCTTTAGGACACAACGAGACCACTGTAAAACCAACCGTGGATAGGCGGACCACTAGACATCGAAGCCCAATTACATATCATACATCTGTCGGAAAGATATCCTAAGAGCTACTTGAATTCCCACTTATGAACTCCCGAAACTTTCCGGTTATGCAATCGGGTGTTGGGGATACACGGGAAGCATAATATCTCACCCAAAACTAGCAAATCCTACATCCAGCTGTATCCATCCTTCAACAGATAACCAAGAAACCTTCGGAAATCGTTTACCTCAACCTTCGAAAAGCATCCGTTATACGAGTTATGGCAATACTCCCGAACTCCCGCCCCAGTACTGGGTGGCGTCGAGGTTATCTCACCAACAACTGCATAAAAGAGATTTTCGATGTCGGCGAAACTAAACTCAGGTATTCCAGAACTGCAACGATAAAATTGTGACGACAACACCTCGGAGCTCAACTCCCCGGGACAGTGCCACAACCCCTAAATGTCAGGAGGCACCAAGAACAATGTTCTCGTCACAAAACTATCGGAACGATTCCAAGATACCCGCGTGATCATAACTCTCCGATATATATAATCCTAAATGACTCAAAACATTTTTCTAGACTCAACAACGTCAGCTATTCGATCAAGCAGGGGGATCCTAAGGTCGGGGAAGGCTCTGATTACCAACTTGTAACGCCCTCGATGCGGCTATATCTCCCACGTGTCGAAGCATGACTTAGAGGCATAACCACATTGAAAGCAGTGTCGCAAGTGAGGTAATCTTCACACAACCCATGTAATACATAAGGGAAAGTGATACATAGTTGGCTTACAATCGCCACGTCACACAATACATGAAGACAACATTACATCAACCAGATACAATCAAGGTCCGACTACAGAACCAAAATAAAAGAAGACTACCCCAAATGCTACACAGATCCCCGATCGTCCCAACTGGGCTCCACTACTGATCAACTGGAACGAAACAACACAAAGGACAAGATCTTCATCGAGCTCCTCCTTGAGCTTGGTTGCGTCACCTGCTCGGTAACGTCGGCACCTGCAAACTGGTTTTGGAAGTATCTGTGAGTCACAGGGACTTAGCAATCTCACACCCTCGTGATCAAGACTATTTAAGATTATAGGTAAGGGTAAAAGGTATGAGGTGGAGCTGCAGCAAGCGACTAGCATATTTGGTGGCTAACATATTCGCAAAAGAGAGCGAGAAGAGAAGGCAAAAGCACGGTCGAGAAACTATGATCAAGAAGTGATCCTAGAACAACCTACGTCAAGCATAACTCCAACACCGTGTTCACTTCCCGGACTCCGCCGAGAAGAGACCATCACGGTTACACACGCGGTTGATGTATTTTACTTAAGGTCAACTTCAGGTTTTCTAAACCGGACATTAACAAATTCCCATCTGCCCATAACCGCGGGCACGGCTTTCGAAAGTTCAAATCCCTGCAGGGGTGTCCCAACTTATCCCATCACAGTCTACTACACAACCTTCTTCTTGTAGACGTCGTTGGGCCTCCCAACTGCAGAGGTTTGTAGGACAGTAGCAAATTTCCCTCAAGTGGATGACCTAAGGTTTATCAATCCGTAGGAGGTGTAGGATGAAGATTGTCTCTCTCAAGCAACCCTGCAACCAAATAACAAAGAGTCTCTTGTGTCCCCAACACACCCAATACAATGGTAAATTGTATAGTGGTGAAACAGGTGGTATATGGATAGTAGATAAAGGTATTTGTAATCTGAAATAATAAAAACAGCAAGGTAAGCAAGTGAAAAGTGAGCGTAAACGGTATTGCAATGATAGGAAATAAGGCCTAGGGTTCATACTTTCACTAGTGTAAGTTCCCTCAACATAGATCATAATTTGGATCACATAACTATCCCTCAACATGCAACAAGAGTCACTCCAAAGTCACTAAAGCGAGAGAACGAAGAGATTATATTAGGGCACGAAACCACCTCAAAGTTATTCTTTCCAATCAATCCGTTGGGCTATTCCTATAGTGTCACAAACATCCCTAGAGTTCGTACTAGAATAACACCTTAAGACACAAATCAACCAAAACCCTAATGTCACCTAGATACTCCAATGTCACCTCAAGTATCCGTGGGTATGATTATACGATATGCGTCACACAATCTCAGATTCATCTATTCAACCAACACAAAGGACCTCAAAGAGTGCCCCAAAGTTCTACCGGAGAATCACGACGAAAACGTGTGCCAACCCCTATGCATAGGTTCATGGGCGGAACCCGCAAGTTGATCACCAAAACATACATCAAGTGAATCATGTGATATCCCATTGTCACCACAGATATTCACGGCAAGACATACATCAAGTGTTCTCAAGTCTTTAAAGACTCAATCCGATAAGATAACTCCAAAGGGGAAACTCAATTCATTACAAGAGAGAAGAGGGGGGAGGAGAAACATAATATCCAACTATAATAGCAAAGCTCGCGATACATCAAGATCGTATCGTCTCAAGAACACGAGAAAGAGAGATCAAACACATAGCTACTGGTACATACTCTTAACCCCGAGGGAGAACTACTCCCTCCTCATCATGGAGAGCACCGGGATGATGAAGATAGCCACCGGAGAGGGATTGCCCCCTCCGGCAGGGTGCCGGAACGGGTCTAGATTGGCTTTCGGTGGCTACGGAGGCTTCTGGCGACGGAACTCCCGATCTAATCTCCGTTCTGGAAGTTTTAGGGTACGACGATATATATAGGTGCAGGTGAAGGAAATATGCCCTAGAGGCAATAATAAAGTTATTATTTATTTCCTTAAATCATGATAAGTGTTTATTATTCATGCTAGAATTGTATTAACCGGAAACATAATACATGTGTGAATACATAGACAAACAGAGTGTCACTAGTATGCCTCTACTAGACTAGCTCGTTAATCAAAGATGGTTATGTTTCCTAACCATGAACAAAGAGTTGTTATTTGATTAACGAGGTCACATCATTAGTTGAATGATCTGATTGACATGACCCATTATATTAGCTTAGCACCCGATCGTTTAGTATGTTGCTATTGCTTTATCCATGAATTATACATGTTCCTATGACTATGAGATTATGCAACTCCCGTTTGCCGGAGGAACACTTTGGGTACTACCAAACGTCACAACGTAACTGGGTGATTATAAAGGAGTACTACAGGTGGCTCCAAAGGTAGATGTTGGGTTGGCATATTTCGAGATTAGGATTTGTCACTCCGATTGTCGGAGAGGTATCTCTGGGCCCTCTCGGTAATGCACATCACTTAAAGCCTTGCAAGCATTGCAACTAATGAGTTGGTTGCAGGATGATGTATTACGGAACGAGTAAAGAGACTTGCTGGTAACGAGATTGAACTAGGTATTGGATACCGACGATCGAATCTCGGGCAAGTAACATACCGATGACAAAGGGAACAACGTATGTTGTTATGCGGTCTGACCGATAAAGATCTTCGTAGAATATGTGGGAGCCAATATGGGCATCCAGGTCCCGCTATTGGTTATTGACCGGAGATGTGTCTCGGTCATGTCTACATTGTTCTCGAACCGTAGGGTCCGCACGCTTAATGTTACGATGACAGTTATTATGAGTTTATGCATTTTGATGTACCGAAGGTTGTTCGGAGTCCCGGATGTGATCACGGACATGACGAGGAGTCTTGAAATGGTCGAGACGTAAAGATTGATATATTGGAAGCCTATGTTTGGACATCGGAAGTGTTCCGGGTGAAATCGGGATTTTACCGGATTACCGGGAGGGTTACCGGAACCCCCTGGGAGCCAAATGGGCTAACATGGGCCTTAGTGGAAAGGTGAGAAGGCAGCCCACATAGGGCTGCGCCTCTCCCCCTCTCCCTAGTCCTATTAGGACTAGGAGAGGGGCCGGCCACCTCTCTCTCCCTCTCCCCTTTAAAGGAATCCTATTAGGAATAGGATTGAGGAGGGGAGTCCTACTCCCGGTAGGAGTAGGACTCCTCCTGCGCCTCCCTCCTTGGCCGGACAGCCTCCCTCCCTTCATCCTTTATATACGGGGGCAGGGGACACCCCAAGACACACAAGTTGATCCTTGAGATCATTCCTTAGCCGTGTGTGGTGCCCCCTGCCACCAAATTCCACCTCGATCATACCGTTACAGTGCTTAGGCGAAGCCCTGCGTCGGTAGTACATCAAGATCGTCACCACGCCGTCGTGCTGACGGAACTCTTCCTCGACGCTTTGCTGGATCGGAGCCCGAGGATCGTCATCGAGCTGAACGTGTGCTAAGAACTCGGAGGTGCCGGAGTAACGGTGCTTGGATCGGTCGGATCGGGAAGAAAACGTACGACTACTTCCTCTACGTTGTGTCAACGCTTCCGTTGCGATCTACAAGGGTACGTAGATCATACTCTCCCCTCGTTGCTATGCATCACCATGATCTTGCGTGTGCGTAGGAAATTTTTTGAAATTACTACGTTCCCCAACAGCAGGAAGTACGTCGGAGGAGCCACGGGGGCCCCACAAGGTAGGGGGCGCGCCCTAGGGGGGTGGGCACACCCCCCACCCTCGTGGGCAGCCCGTGTCTCCCCTGACGTGCACTCCAAGTTCCCTGGGTTGCTTTCCTTCCAAAAATAATTTCTCCAGTTGATTTCGTTCCGTTTCGACTTCGTTTGATATTCCTTTTCTTCGAAACACTGAAATAGGCAAAAAAACAGCAAATCTGGGCTGGGCCTCTGGTTAAAATGTTAGTCCCAAAAGTAATATAAAAGTGGATAATAAAGCCCAATATTGCCCAAAACAGTAGATAATATAGCATGGAGCAATCAAAAATTATAGATACGTTGGAGACGTATCACCAACCTTGTAACACTGCGATTTGTCAAAATATGAAGCTAAAATCACTAGCAGTATCTAATTTTTGCAACTAAAATTCAGTAATTAAGCACAGATGGAGGCGAGGAGGCATGTTCAGCCAGGCGTGCAGTGAGCGACGCAGTACTATTCGATTTGACAGCGGGTGGCGCAGTTCTAGATACAGCTTTAATGCAGACGAGGGAGAGGGTAGTTGTTCCCAAAATGTTGAACGACCAATGATGCATCCTCCTTCAATTAGCATCATGTGAATGCATGAGGGAAGTAATGGGAGGACCGGGAAAAGAGAGGTAGCACGATGTGAATGCAACGCAGTTTGCACTCATATAAAGGCGCCCCTCCATTCCAATGCATCTACCACATCGTACACACCTAAGCATTTTCCTAAGCACCTACAATAATAAGCACAAAAGTGCCCACTCCAGACCCATGGTGGCGATGCCCGCGAGCAGCCAGCAGCTGTGCCAGATGGTCCACGACGCCGGCCTGCGGCATGGCACCATGGATCATCTTCATATAGTGTTGGTGACCGGCTGGTGGATGGCCACCGTCGACACCAGCTACGACTCTTAGTTGGACCAGATGATCATTCCCACCACCAACAGGTTCGCCGTCGTCAAGAAGCTCGCGGACGACATCACCGTACTCCTCCAGCCCCGCGCCTGGTCTCCTCATTGTCTGCCACCCTAATCGGCCTCCATGGTCGGAACCTCTTTCAAGCACTGGTGGCCCTACGACTACCCGCCGACACCATGAAGAATGTCCACCTGGAGGTCGCGCTCGCCGTGAGGCACCTCGCCCTGCAAGAAACCATCGACCTACACATCCATGTGTATGAGAGAATCGTGTACATAGGTATCTACAAGGCCAGTGAGGACGCTATGACGTTGGCCTTCTTCAGCCGGCTGGAAGCCTTGGATGCCTTTGTTGAGAAGCACCTTGATCTCTCCACAAAAGCCACCGCTCCTTAGCCACCGGTCGGTAGCCCGGCTGGCGCACTGAGTTGAGGAGGAGGTGGTCGTACGTTGATGGATGCATCTTTCTTCTCGCTTCCTGTAACCACCACTGTGATCGCATCACCGTGGTCTTAATTCTTATTTTGCTATTGCATTCTCGTTCCAGTCAATACAGACATGTGTGATCCCTTTGCTCAATATAGACATGTCTGTTCCAGTCTTATTTTGATTGGCTTGAATGAAGGTATATCCCGCCGTTAGGCGCCGCGGCGCGCTCTGCTCGCGTCCGTTGGCGCCGTCGGCTTGTGGACAGCTTTTCCTTGCGTGTTCAACTGCTATATGCGGAGCGCTCTGCTCGTGTCCCTCCGCGCGCGCTCTGCCAGCGGTTGGGCCACGCGCATTGGGCGTGCGCACGATCACGTCAGGGGGCCCATATGCATGCGGTTGCACCGCACGCGTTTCCACGCGATGTATTTACGTGCGGCATGTTGGAGTTACATGCTGTAAATTAGAACTGCCATCAGGGCATGCCGATATTCCTGGCCGTCCGGCTTCCCCTTTAATTCCCGCGGCCATTATAACCTTAGTCTCTTCAACCTTTCGATCGCGCCCCACAACACAACAAGCACACCCACGATGACACATAGAGAGGGGATGTCCCGCGCCGCTCCAATGGAGTTTGGCGAGCATAGAGTGGATACCCACGCGAGGGAGACGGATCTCTCGGTGGTGTACACCATTGACCCGGCCGTGGTGGACGACTACATCAACAGCGTTGAGCAGTTGCTTGCTGGAGAAAAGTACAAGGTAGTCGGCATCGACCTCTAGTACACTGCCGGTTGTCCCGGCATAGATCAGAAGGTTGCCATCGCCCAGTTGTGTGTGCGCCATCATGTCCTCATCTACCACTACTGCATGGCCACAAAGCCTTGCGACCGTTTCAACAAGTTTGTCAACAGCACTGACTACAAGTTCGCCACGGTGGATACCACCAATGATGTAAAATCGCTCAGTGTTACGGGCTTGGCCTGCAAGAACCTTGTCGAAATCTATGACCACTACAGGGTCTGGGGCAGCACGAAGAAGGACTCCCTGGTCGAACTCGCCTCGGCCATCATCGACCCCTACTACGAAAAGATGAAGCAGGATGCCTAGAAAACAAGTCCAGTATCCTGGCACGGGGCCTAGATGCAGCAACTGGATGAACCTCACCTCAGGTTCGCGACCAAGAGCGTGTACACATGCTACGAGATGCACAGGCGGATCGTTGACATGAGGAAGTGCCTCATTACCAAAATCGACAAGCTCGGGTCGAGCCACAAGCAGAGCAAGCGTCACAAGGAGTAGATGATGATCAGATGATCGTTTATGCTAGTTAATCATGCATGTAATATATAGTTTACTTTATTGTTGGTGTGTGTAAATGCCATGTATGTAGTAGCCACCTATGTAATTATGCATGTAATAGTTTACTTTGGTGTGTGCAAATGCCATGGTTGTAGTAGCCACCTATGTAAGTGGATGTTTAATTTGGTTAAGCAAGCATGTCCTTATAAGTGTGTGTGTGTCTATATATATATATATATGTTGTCCTGTATGCAATCCCATCGCACAACATACACATCTTGTTAAGTTGAACCGTTTATGTTCTCTTGTGTCAACGTAAACAGTTCATCCGAGTGAACTGCATGCCGTATATCGCACACACCTTGATCTGGCTGACCGTTTCTTTTGTGTTGCCTAATCACAAATAGTTCATCCGAGTGAACCGTATGTTTCATATCGCACACACCTTCATCTGGTTGCCCGTTTCTTTTGTTTTGCCTAATCACAAACAGTTCATCCGATTGAACCGTATGCTGTGTATCGCACACGCCTCCATCTGGTTGCCTGTTTCTTTTGTTCCTCCTCATCGCAAATAGTTAATTAAACCGAACCGTATGCCCTTCATCGCACACGCAACTAAAATCTGAGCCGTGTTTGATGCATCCTCCATTGCAAACGTTTTGCACCTTTTTTGACGGTTGTCATACACCACCGTTTGCGATTATTGCATCACACACAGTTTCTCGAAGCGTCTCTAATCGTAGTGACGCATTAGCAGCATCCTGCAGTAGTGATGAGTTGTAGAATAGTATTGCATAATGAGCTCATCATTCCATTTGGTAAGCTTCTGTCCCACAAACTTGTCCACTCCACATGATCTGAAGCTCTCATGCACTCCTGGAAAGTGGTCTTCATTCTCATCGATGTACTCCCAATCAGCCCACTTCATATCACACACAATGGGCTTCATGTCAAGCAAGATGGTCTCATAGAAATCCTGCTGCTCCTTGGTATGGAACCTCTAGTCCACAGCAGTCTTTCTCCTCACAGCATATGGATTAGATTGTCTCCAAAGTCTGAGACTTGCATCCTTCCTGATGTTCATGTCTTCTGCCACTGGATGACTGTCATCATGATCTGGAATCTTAGGTTTGAGCTTCCTAAGCACTTGGGCTTCAGCATCTTCTTCATCAATCTCAAGCACTGTGGCCTTGTTCTTCTCAGCAGCTGGAATATTTCTTGGGCTTCTCTTGGGCTTTGAAGTCTTTGAAGCTTGAGCAGAAGCTTTGGGGGTAGTCTTGGGCTTTGAAGGGGCAACCCTAGACTTGATGGCATCCCCCATCGGCTTTTGAGTCTTTGATGCTGGTGCAACATCCTCTTCATCTTTAGCTGTATCTCTCATCATAGAGGATCTACCAATAACTTTGGCAATGGTCTTCTTGACTCTCTCTTTCCTTTTCTTACCCTCTCCAGCAATGTCTTCAACATTTGACTAGGAAGTATCAACATTTGAGGATTTGGCCTTTAAGGTTGGCACCCTCTTTCCAGGGGCCTTCTTGTGCATACCAGGTTTGGTGGATGCAGCTGAGCCAAATTCCTTCTTAACAACCCTTTTCTTGGAGCTCACTTCCTCCTCGGTAGCAACATAGTCCTCATCCTCTGAGTCTGAGTTTCTCTTCTTTCTTGTCCTTGTAGCTTCCTTGGGAAAATTGCTTAGAGTGCTCCTGTTGCCATCATCATAGCTGCTAGAGGGACTAGTGCCCTCACTCAGGTTCATCTGCTCTTCTGACTTGTTTTGGCTATCACTCTGGTCAGACATACTGGCAAAGCAAACTAACTGCTGACCCTGTGAATAGATATAGATGAGGCAGAGTGGATGAGCATCACAAAGTGCAGAGGTTTTTCAAAACAAATGAGTCAAAAACTTAGTTTTAGTTTTCCAAAGAAAGCATTTCGGAGCTACCGATTTGTTAAACTCGATGACACCGAAGCAACTTTTGGAGTCTAAACTAGTGAAATCGGTCAGACCGAGACACAGTTCGGTGACGCCGAGATTGCTAGGGTTTCACTAAGAGTTGAACTCGGTCGCACCGATTTGCAACTTTCGGTCAGACTGAAAAATGCAAGTGCAATGGCCTAAGCCGAATCGGTGAGACCGATTTCCACAACTCGGTCAGTCCGAGATGAGTTCGGCGGGAACCTAACCCTAATTTTTGAATCAAATCTAATCTATGGGATGTTCTCTGGACAGGATGATCTCAAACATGGCAAGAAACATGGCATTAACCTTGTGCTTAGAATCGGAGGTAAAAAGAATGCACAAGGGGTCAAACTCATACCCTAGTTCAATGACGAGCTCGCTACAGCGGCAACAACGGCGTTGAATCTGTTGATGGCGATGGAAACTAGCGGCGGGAGGTCAATGGCGACGAGAGGACGATTCAGAGACCAGAGGCGGCAGAGCAGGACACGCGCAGGATGAAGGGTTTTGGAGAAGTTTCCAAAATTCAACCCATCGGTATATATATCCTGACACTGTCGGCGTGACCAAGTGGAACAACTCAGAGGCACCGAGATGCAGAATCACAAGCGGTCACTACAACTCGATGTGACCGAAAAGTTCTAATGGGTTGCACCGAGATTGAAAACCTAGATCAACTTAGTGAACTCGGTCAGACCAAAAAGGATGAATCAGTCGTACCGAAATGCACAAAGAGGTTTTGGAAGTTTAAGTCTTATGACGAATCGGGGACTCCGTCTCCTCACACAGAGTGTTCGAATCTGACTTGATCAAACTTTGTGATGTAGCATGAATAGGGTTTGAGACGAGAAAAGCATAGATAGCTAGAGGAGGTTCTTAGGCATTCTTGTCCATCCATTTGGCAAAAGAAAAGAAATAGCCAAAAAATCAAAGCAACAAATGGATGTCCTCGAATGAGTAAAATATGCAATCAGCACGCTCACACAATAAAATGGCAAATGAAATATGTGGCAAAGCATGCACAAACACTCTATCGGTGGAAACGACACCTGTGGAATCACTGGGATCCCTTCTATGGTTGGCGGGCGTGGAGTTGTGCAAAGAGCGGGTCTAGTAGCCAGCGCAAAGATCGTTTACCCAGGTTTGGGTCGCAAGGATGCGTAATACCCTAGTCCTGCTTTCGTATATATTTGAGTGTTCTTGAGCTTCCGAACTAGCTGCGGTGCGTGCGTAGTCCCAAAAATCCGAATCCTCCTCCAGTACGCCTCGGGCCTCCTTTTATAGTCAAAAAGGGGTCGCCACAGTGGCGCAGAGGAGGTGGAAAGGTAAACAGTGTACATGCTTATCATCTGTCATTATGGGACAAGGCGCATTAAATGCGCATCTTAGGTGTCCCGTTGCTTTATTGGGGATGGTAACGAGGCCCATCCCATCCGTCGCCGTTCCGCCTCGCTCCGACACACGTCCAGGCCAACGAGGCATGCAGCACCACGTAAGCTGGTAGGTTGCTGAGATGGCGTGGTGGTAGGGTCTTCACGAAGATTTGCATGCCACCACGCAGGTGCTTGACTAGTTGGACTAGGAGCCATGTACTACCACGTGGGTATTTGCCTTAGTTGGTGGGCCGACCACTGAGCTGGGGCGACGATGGGGCGGCAAGGGCTTGCCGCAGTCTTGCGTATATTCCCGGCTAGGGTCTTGCCGGGGTCTTGTGATCGCCCTCGACAAGAGTCTTGCCGGGTCCATGCAAGTGTTTTCAGCAAGGAGCCTTGTCAGGGCCTCGGGGGCATCCTCGGCAAGGGCGCTTGCGATTGTCTTGTCTTCTGGTCATCGTCTAGTCTTGTAGGCTCTTTATCTTCACAAAGATTTGTACGTCGTCATGGAGGTGCCTCCCGAGCCTTGGTTCCAATGTGGTTGATGGTGTTGGAACCCTTGGGCTCAAGGGTGGCGCGCTCTGCTGGCGTTGGGCAAGTTGCCCCAGCAAGGCTCTTGCCGGGGCTGCGGAGGCCGCCCGGCAAGGCTCTTGTCGGGGGAGTCCACCTTGCCCTCTTGCTCTCGTGTCTCTGGTCTTGGCATTGTTGTGATTGTATTGTGCTTTTGTTTCCTCTGCCCCGCTAGGTATGGCCGCAGGCACGGCTCTAACTGTCCGTGCACAAGTAAAGGGGAACAAAAGAGAGCCCCTACTTTTGTGCACCGACAGGAGCCCCCGGGCATGGGCCATACATAAGCACGACGCGTTGTTGGGCTAGGCCCAAAACGGTGCGCGCGCATGCGGGGCCGAGTTTTACTGCTGTAACTTTCTCGCCCGTTCGTCGCACTTCTCCATGACCCGTGTCGAATGCGCGACGTGGGGGTCATGCATGATGTGGGGGTCATGCGTGGGGGTGGTTGCTGCCCTCATGCGTCACAGCGTGGTAAAGAGGCGGCTCGCGCCTTCCCCATAAAAAGAGGAAAACGCAGGGGCACGGCTCACTGAGTGGACTCGAGTGGTGGCCTTCAAGGCGCCCGTGCCCCATGATCACGGGGTGGAAAATGGTCGCCTCACTCGCCCCTCGATTTCTGCTTGCTCGCCATGTGTCCCCCTTGCCTCGGAGATAGTAGGCGGCGGATGCGCGGGGCACAGGCCTTAAATAACGAGGCGGGAAATCGGGTCGCCACTGATTGGAGCAGCGGGTCGGTCTCGATTCCCTGCGCCCCTGATGGCTGGAGTGGTTGAGTGGGGCGGACCGCCTCTTTATAAGAAGGGGAGGGGGATGGTATCCCTCAATCTTTCATCATCCATCTCCTTCCACCTTGGCTCCTTTCTTTCTTCCGCTATGGCGAGAGGGCGCGCCGGCACTTCTACGGTGGTGACGCGGGTCTTCGCCCGATAGCGCGCCCCTCCTTCCCAAGAGCTCGTGGCGGCGGAGCCGGCCACGAGAGGAAGGGGGAGGGGGCGAGGCCGGGGTCGCCGTGGCGCTCGGGGGAGAGGAGGACGGGGCGGTGCGCCGGCCTCGCCTTTGCCAGCGGTCCCTCCCCCAATGGAGGGCCACGTCAGGGACCAGCCCCGCGAGTTCTTCATCAGGCTGCACCGGCCAGTGCGCCGTCGTCTTCGTCTCCCTGCTCCATTTGCTCGGGAGATGGAGCTTGATCCGCCACAGACTCTGAGGTTGCAGGGGCTGCGGAAATGGCGGCACGCAGGTTGATGTCGACTTCCCCGCCCCTCACGTCATGTACCTTCGACGCGGATGGAAGACCTTCGCTCGTGTCCACAGCCTCATGGAGGGGCTCGTTCTCTACTTCAAATTAATGGAGAACGTCCTGCTCTCCGTCAAGGTCTTTGGGCACTTTGGAACTCGCCTAAAGTGTTGCGTGGAGAGCTCCTCTGATGATGAAGACTCCTCCTTAAGCGGAACTGATGAGGAGGACAGCGACAACGACGATGAGGGCGTCGAGCGGGGGGGGACGCCGACTCTGACTCTGACTGACCGCGTCGCCCCTCCCTTGGCCACGCGACCTGCCGAGGGCCTTCCTCGTAAAGCTCTACATCGGCGCGTTCCCCATCGTCCCCTTTTTGCCTTCACCTGCCGCACCTGGGTGGAAAAGGGGCAAGAACAGGGATCACGGGGCACTTATCTTTTTTTAATTTTTAAGCCTACGGGCCTTTGTAAGATTTAAATCTCGTAACCCCCTTGCTCATGTATGCATTCTGTGCGAATTGTACTTGTAAGCAACGTATTAATGAGGAGAAGGGTGTTTGCCGGGTTTTGTTTGTGCGTGGGCGAGGGCCACACCAAGGAACGAGTCCTCGTTATCTTAAGATAAACACTGTACCCTGGCAACAATCCTTGCCGTCTTTCTGCTCTATAGCTCGGCTACACTTACGCCCTTGGCGGAGGTAGGGGCTGAGTAAGATTAGGCCCTTCGCTCGTCCCCTTCCCATCGCACTACAACCAAGTTCCGGCCCAAAGTAAGGTTTTCGGACACGGGACAGAGGGAGCAAGATGGTATGAGAGCGTGTGAAGTCTCGTACGTTCAAGTTTCATACGGAGGCACGGAGTGGGGAAAAAGACTTATCTGATGTCGCAGCCCCCGGCAACCTTGGCTTGCCATGATCGGATCTTTAGACCTGTAGCCCCTGGCAACCTTGGCTTGTCGGGGTCGGGGTGTCGGCCTGTTCTCTTTCTTCCAAACAGCTCAGCAGAAGTGTCCATGCACCCTGCGAACCAAAAAGGACGGGAAGGAATAGAAAGATGCATACTCGACCTCTATGCTAAGGGTTAGTCGCCGCCAAGAACTATCAACCCTAACACAGAGAGAGACTCAACCTAGCATGCATGCTAAAACTTAGGGCGCCAGCGCTTCATTTATTTATGCTCAGGATTTGCGCCTGGCTTTGTACAAAGGGTTACATGCCTTGCTGACAAGGCTTGTACAAAAGGTGGTTTGCCGGGGAGCCTGGCAACCGCACCTTATGGGTAAAACTTGCGAAGATGTTCGATGTTCCAGGAGTTGCTCACTGGAATACCATCTTCGGTCTCCAGGCGGACTCCGCCGGGCCTGGTGACTCGTATTACCCGATAAGGGCCTTCCCACTTTGGCGTCAACTTGTTGGAATTCTTGGCCGACTGAACGTGTCGAAGAACAAGGTCGTCTTCCTCAAAGCTTCGGGCACGAACCTTGCCGCTATGATAGCGGCGCAAGGCTTGCTGGTAGCATGCAGCTCGCACAGCCACCCGAAGATGATCTTCCTCAAGGAGAGTTGCGTCATCTTGCCACAACTGCTCTTGCTCAAGCTCATCATAAGCAAGCACTCGAGGTAACCTATGCATGA